>NC_059431.1:7470419-7742919 GCF_021028975.2 Sphaerodactylus townsendi | reverse complement strand
GAAAAGACATATAGAGGTGGTTTGCCATTGCCTGCCTCTGCAGAGCAACCCTGGACTTCCTTGGTGGTCTCCCATCCAAGTACTGACCACAGCCGATTCTGAGATGTGAAGAGATCAGGCTAGCCTAAGCCATCCAGGTTAGGGGAAAAGACATACAGAGGTGGTTTGCCATTGCCTACCTCTGCAGAGCAACCCTGGACTTCCTTAGTGGTCTCCCATCCAAGTACTGACCATAGCCATTCTGAGATGTGAAGAGATCAGGCTAGCCTAAGCCATCCAGGTTAGGGGAAAAGACATATAGAGCTGGTTTGCCATTGCCTACCTCTGCAGAGCAACCCTGGACTTCCTTAGTGGTCTCCCATCCAAGTACTGACCACAGCCGATTCTGAGATGTGAAGAGATCAGGCTAGCCTAAGCCATCCAGGTTAGGGGAAAAGACATACAGAGGTGGTTTGCCATTGCCTGCCTCTGCATAGCAACCCTGGACTTCCTTGGTGGTCTCCCGTCCAAGTACTGACCATAGCCGATTCTGAGATGTGATCAGGCTAGCCTAAGCCATCCAGGTTAGGGGAAAAGACATATAGAGGTGGTTTGCCATTGCCTGCCTCTGCAGAGCAACCCTGGACTTCCTTGGTGGTCTCCCATCCAAGTACTGACCACAGCCGATTCTGAGATGTGAAGAGATCAGGCTAGCCTAAGCCATCCAGGTTAGGGGAAAAGACATACAGAGGTGATTTGCCATTGCCTACCTCTGCAGAGCAACCCTGGACTTCCTTAGTGGTCTCCCATCCAAGTACTGACCATAGCCATTCTGAGATGTGAAGAGATCAGGCTAGCCTAAGCCATCCAGGTTAGGGGAAAAGACATACAGAGGTGGTTTGCCATTGCCTACCTCTGCAGAGCAACCCTGGACTTCCTTAGTGGTCTCCCATCCAAGTACTGACCACAGCCGATTCTGAGATGTGAAGAGATCAGGCTAGCCTAAGCCATCCAGGTTAGGGGAAAAGACATACAGAGGTGGTTTGCCATTGCCTACCTCTGCAGAGCAACCCTGGACTTCCTTAGTGGTCTCCCATCCAAGTACTGACCATAGCCATTCTGAGATGTGAAGAGATCAGGCTAGCCTAAGCCATCCAGGTTAGGGGAAAAGACATACAGAGCTGGTTTGCCATTGCCTACCTCTGCAGAGCAACCCTGGACTTCCTTAGTGGTCTCCCATCCAAGTACTGACCACAGCCGATTCTGAGATGTGAAGAGATCAGGCTAGCCTAAGCCATCCATGTTAGGGGAAAAGACATACAGAGGTGGTTTGCCATTGCCTACCTCTGCAGAGCAACCCTGGACTTCCTTAGTGGTCTCCCATCCAAGTACTGACCATAGCCATTCTGAGATGTGAAGAGATCAGGCTAGCCTAAGCCATCCATGTTAGGGGAAAAGACATACAGAGGTGGTTTGCCATTGCCTACCTCTGCAGAGCAACCCTGGACTTCCTTAGTGGTCTCCCATCCAAGTACTGACCATAGCCATTCTGAGATGTGAAGAGATCAGGCTAGCCTAAGCCATCCATGTTAGGGGAAAAGACATACAGAGGTGGTTTGCCATTGCCTACCTCTGCAGAGCAACCCTGGACTTCCTTAGTGGTCTCCCATCCAAGTACTGACCACAGCCGATTTTGAGATGTGAAGAGATCAGGCTAGCCTAAGCCATCTAGGTTAGGGGAAAAGACCTACAGAGGTGGTTTGTCATTGCCTGCCTCTGCAGAGCAACCCAGCACTTCCTTGGTGGTCTCCCATCCAAGTACTGACCACAGCAGATTCTGAGATGTGAAGAGATCAGGCTAGCCTAAGCCATCCAGGTTAGGGGGAAAGACATACAGAGGTGGTTTGCCATTGCCTGCCTCTGCAGAGCAACCCTGGACTTCCTTGGTGGTCTTCCACCAAGTACTAACCAGGGAAAACCCTATGAGCTTCTGAAGTCTGATGAGATTGAGCTATCCAGGTCAGGGTAACTATATGTTGGTGGAAAGTGCTCTTAAGTTACAGTGACTCAGTGCAGTTTCCAAGATTAGAAATGAACAGAGATGGTTTGCCCTTGCCTGTCTCTGTGATGTGACCATGAACTTCCTTGGTGGTCTCCCATTCAAGCGATAACCAGGACCGATTCTGCTTAGCTTCTGATAACTGACAAGATTGCAGTTGAAAATGCTGGGGGGAAGAATTAGGACTAATAAAAGGAAACACTTCTTCACACAACGCGTGATTGGTGTTTGGAATATGCCGCCACAGGAGGTGGTGATGGCCACTAACCTGGATAGCTTTAAAAGGGGCTTGGACAGATTTATGGAGGAGAAGTCAATCTATGGCTACCAATCTTGATCCTCCTTGATCTTAGATTGCAAATGCCTTAACAGTCCAGGTGCTCGGGAGCAGCAGCAGCCGCAGAAGGCCATTGCTTTCACCTCCTGCATGTGAGCTCCCAAAGGCACCTGGTGGGCCACTGCGAGTAGCAGAGTGCTGGACTAGATGGACTCTGGTCTGATCCAGCAGGGCTCGTTCTTATGTTCTTATGTTCTTATTGGACCAGCCTGGGCCATCCAGACCTGGACGAATGTCAAACGATAGCCTGCACTATTGCAAGGGGTCAATCAAAGAAAAAAAGATCTCTCTTTTTGCTCAGAAGGGCTATCTACCTTTTGTGGCAGGTGTAGGTGTGCTGTGCTTGGAATGGAAAAGTCCTGGTGCCTTGTAACCTTCTGTAGTGAAATTGTAAAATCTATCCAACAAGGTCAGAGAAAGGGAGTGGGGACTTTCACGCTGCAGTCTGTTGCTGGAGCTTCCTGGCAATTGGAGATATTTAATCATCGACCCTTTAATTGACGAATCAATCAATTAATTGAGCAAATTGAAATTAATTGGCATATTAGCAGATCCTCAATCGGGGGGCCTTTTGTAGATCAGGAAGGAAGTGCGAGGGAACATAAAATTTAAGAGGTCCTTGTTGCCGGTCGTCGTTCGGAGGCGAGTCTTTCTTTCCAATTCCCCACTGACCCACCAGAATAGAAATAACTCCGGGAATAAACAAATGTGCTTTTAATTTGCACTCTCCACTGATTAAAGTGTGCCCTTGTTGATTAAGTATCCCCCAAAGCTTAATTCACCAAAGCAATTAAGTCAGGGCAGGTGCCAAAAATTGGTCATTGAAAGATTTTTTTAAAAAAGGCTCTTGTTTCCTCCAGCTGCTAACCTCCGTTGGGCCCGTTGATCTTTCGTTTCATCCCACACTTCCTTCAAGATGTTGGTTTTCCTCTCCTCTGTTTAATCCCCTCTGCAGCTTTGAAAGATTGGTCAGGCGGAAAGACGGTGGCTGGCTCCAAAATCGGCCACTGTTCTTCATAAGTAAGTTGGGGGTTCAAACTCCAGACTGCCAGCTCTGGTCTCACGTTTTAACCAATACACACTTTTGGGTGAGCATGGAGACAGGTGAAGGAGGAGGAGGAGGAGTTTGGATTTAAATTCCACCTTTCTCTCCTGTAAGGAGACTCAAGGTGGCTTACAAGCTCCTTTCCCTTCCTCTCCCCACAACAGACACCTTGAGGCTTTCCCCACTACAGAAGGGACCTAAGGTCGACTCGGTTCCCTTCAGTGGAGGGCGATTCCAGGCTGTCCCCACAGCAACTGAGTTGGCCCCCTGGAACCGAGCTAAGTGGGCGGGATCATCTTGGTGCCTGTTTCACTCCTCGATCGTGATTGGTGCTTGTGTTACGGCGGGAAACGGGAGCGTTCTTTTTTTTTACAGTTTTAACGGTTTACAGTTTACAGTTACATGCGCTTTCTGCCCACCACGACTCTCCCTTTCTGCGCATGCCACAAAAGTGGCCTGTGATTCGTTGAACGGATGAGGTGTCGTTTTGATGCTTCCCCACTTCGAAGCAGTATCGACCTTGTTCCGGCAGAAAAGTGTAATTCATAACTGCGACAAGGATGTCGCAGTTCTGAGGGGGGGGGGGAACTGAGACAAAACAATGTTGAGCTCGGTGGCAGTGGGGATTCACTGAGGCGAACCTAGGTAGAAACCAGTTCAACTGTGTCAGTGGGGAAAGCCCCCTTGTGAGGTAGGTGGGGCTGAGAGAGTCCTGAGAGAACTGTGACTAGCCCATGGTCACCCAGCTGGAATGTAGGAGTGCAGAAACACATCTGGTTCACCGGGTAAGCCTCTGCCTCTCAGGTGGAGGAGTGGGGAATCAAACCCAGTTCTCCATATTAGAATCCTCCGGCTCTTAACCGCTACACAGTGTTGAAAGCACTGTAGCACCCTTTTCTCAACACCTTCTCAGAGTCAAGCCTGGCATCCACAAGGCCCAGTGGAATGAGTGAGGAGCCCGCATGGTGCTATGGTTAAGGTAGATTCTAATCTGGAGAACTGGGTTCCTCCTGCCTCCCCACAGGGGTCACTGGCAATCCCTGTCCTTAAGGTCACCTCCTGCTCCCATCAGGGCATGCAGCTTTCCCCCCGTGGCTTCAGTACCACTTGGCCTTTTCCAGAGGTGGGATCCAGCAGGTTCTCACAGGTTCCCGAGAGTAGGTTACTAATTATTTGTGTGTGCCGAGAGGGGGTTACTAATTGGTGATTTTGCCACGTGATTTTTGCCTTAGTTACGCCCCTCCTCTCAGCAGTAGCGCGCAGAACTTGAAGCAGTCTAGCAGGAGGTGCACCAGCGTGTGTGGCAGCCTGTGCCTGCATGCATTCGTTTCCCGCCCAAGGACTGTTGCATGGCTGCCTCGCTGGAGCAGCACTACCCAGCCCCACGGAATGCCTGGAGCCATGCCCCCCAGTCATTGCCCCCACCCAGCCCCATTGACGCTACGCCACAGTTTGAATCCCACCACCATGGGAACCTGTTACTACAAAATGGTTTGGATCCCACCACTGGGTGAAGTGTTCCACAAAGAAGGTCCAGAAGGAATTGGTGGCCTATCAATTCTCATTCGAGGTTCTTTCTTTCTCTGAGACAAGGTAGCCCTTTAAAGTGAGAATCCCCTCTGATCAAAAAAATAGTGCAAATATTTCCAAATGAAACCAATCTATAAAAATGACTGTATCATATTAGGCTCTAATTAAAAAGAAAAGAACCCCCCCCCCCAACTTAAATTAATTCCAGAGAGAGGCAGCTTTTCCTGTCGTCATTGAACAATTTTGATTAATATCTTATCTCTGTCACGGACATAGATTTTTTCCCCCCATTATCTTCGGCAGAGAGAAAGCTAGATATTTGTACCGTCAAAGTCCACTATCATATAATCGAGCTGTTCTGTCCGACACGTTCCCCCAAGATGTCTGTGCTTTTGTGCTTTAGAAAGGATGGAGGGAGAAGGAGTACAATTTAATTTCAGGGGAAGGTAAATGACTTGTTTGGAAACATAGAGAAGACAGAAAGGCTATCGCGCAAGAGCCCAAGTGAATTTAATAGACTCTTCCCTGGAGATTGGGAGGAGCTTTTAGTGCAACAAAATGAACCAAATAAGTCAAACCAGACCTCTGGCTTGGTTTGCAACTTGATGGGTTATATATCCTACTACTCTCCTCAGCAATGTGCAGGGACTTCCTTCCTGACCCATTGGAAGAGGGTCTTTCCCTAGAGCAGTGATGGCAAACCTTTTCGAGACCGAGTGCCCAAACTGCAACCCAAAACCCACTTTATTCATTGCAAAGTGCCAACATGGCAATTTAACCTAAATACTGGGGTTTTAGTTTAGAAAAAACGGTTGGCTACGAGGTGTGCGTTACTCAGGAGTAAGCTTGGTGGTAGTCGGTGGCTTTGCTTTGAAGCAACCGTGCATCTCTTCCAACAGGTGAATCACGACCCTAGGAGGGTTTACTCAGAAGCCAGCCCCATTGCCAGCAACCAAGCTTACTCCCAGGTAATGGATCGCGCTTTTGTTCTTTGCATGAAAATCAGTGGGGCTTAACAGCGCTTAACAGGGTTACCTACACTGCTTCCCCAAAACTTGGTCTTAGGTTTAATGCTAATCATCGAGCCCAGTGGCCTAGATGTGTATTTGTGGGGGGGGGGCACTCTGTTTGCGCGTGCCCACAGAGAGGGCTCTTAGTGCCACCTCTGGCACCCTTGCCATAGGTTCGCCGCCACTGCCCTAGAGGAAGTTTCTTTGCAAGCGGACAGCTCCACACTTGGCTGAGTGGAGTGGCAGCAGAACACACTTCATGCTTTATGTTAAATGTTGCAATAAGGTCACAATAGGGATAGATACGGCCGCCTGGCTCGGCTGCCCCCACAGGGCAACGGGCACATCCTGTCTCCCTGAGGAGTAGCTGCCAGGGTAACTAGCCTACTTATCTACAAAAGGTGTCAAGCCATAAAGATCAATAGAGAGAGGAAAGGCCCTTTACATACAGCAGGCAGGTTACATAGATCTTGCAACAATTACATTGAAGTGAAAGCGCCCCTCTGCCGCCTAGATGCTATCTAGAGCAATATAAATGGCTGCTATGCAATTGGCTGGATCTGCTCGTCAATCACCAGGCGCAGATCCTGACAGAGGTGTCTTGGAATCTTTGAGCTGCCTGGCCTTTGTCTTCTTCAAGGGGCAAAGGCCACCATCCACAATGTAGCCATTCTGCAAGCTTTCCCAAGTTAGAATCAGCCAAAATAGACCCCATCACAACTATGCCAAAGGAATGTATCTCCTCTGTCTACCCATCCCCATGGGTTTTTTATTCATCCATCCATCCATCCATCCATCCATCCATCCATCCATCCATCCATCCATCCATCCATCCATCCATCCATCCATCCATCCATCCATCCATCCATCCATCCATCCATCCATCCATCCATCCATCCATCCATCCATTCATTTATTTAGTCTTATATACCATCCTACCCTGAAGGGCTCTGAGCGGTGAACCACATAAAATTACAAATACATAACAAGCTCTTAATAATTTAAATTAAAATGCAGCAAATAACATATGAACAAGGCCCACAATAGTCCTCACTGAACCCTCCCAAGAGGGGAGAAGAAAGGATGGGTCCTATAGATGATAATGGACCCTAATTCCATGGGAATAAAAGGGGGCGCTTATCAGCGGCTGGACGCTCCAAAAGCTCCAAATATCTTCTCCAAATATCGCTCCAAATATCTTCTCTTCTTAGGTCTCCAGGAAGACACAAGAAGAAGAAGAGTTGGATTTCTATCCCCCCTTTCTCTCCTATGGGAGACTCAAAGGGGCTTACAAACTCCTTGCCCTTCCCCCCTCACAACAAACACCCTGTGAGGTGAGTGGGGCTGAGAGAGCTCTGAAGAACTGTGACTAGCCCAAGGTCACTTAGCTGGCATGTGTTAATAGCCCTCTACAGCTCAGACGGCAGAGCAGGGAATCAAACCTGGTTTCTCCAGATCAGAGTACACCTGCTCTTAACCACTATGCCACTGCTGCTTCCTGCCTTTGCAGTCTGTCACCTTCTAAGTGTCATGGACCAATAGTAGAATCATAGAATCATAGAGTTGGAAGAGGCCCCAAGGGCCAACAAGTCCAACCCCCTGCAATGCAGGAACACACAATCAAAGCACTACAAAAACAATACGTGTTCCAGAATACGAAAATGAAGGGCAATCCAAGGAAACAATACATTTGCTCACAATCTGTAATTTGCTATATATAAAAAATAGAAAGTAAATAGAAGAAGAAGAAGAAGAAGAGTTTGGATTTATATCCCCCCTTTCTCTCCTGCAGGAGACTCAAAGGGGCTTACAATCTCCTTGCCCTTCCCCCCTCACAACAAACACCCTGTGAGGTGGGTGGGGCTGAGAGAGCTCAGAAGAACTGTGACTAGCCCAAGGTCACCCAGCTGGCGTGTGTGGGAGTGCACAGGCTATTCTGAATTCCCCAGATAAGCCTCCACAGCTCAGGCGGCAGAGCTGGGAATCAAACCTGGTTCCTCCAGATAAGATACACGAGCTCTTAACCTCCTACGCCACTGCTGCTCCCATATTAAATAACCATTAAAACACTGCTGCTCCCATATTAAATAACCATTAAAACTTAAAGTTAAGAATATTAAAATCTAAACACAGTCCTTAAGTGTCTAGTTCCAGCTAAGGTATGAGCTGGCCGTTTCATTGTCTTCCAGTGGGAGAGCCATTTACTTTATAAAGATCTGACAACTGGATACTTGTCAGAGCAATTGCTAGGATGCTCAATATTGTTAGCAATCCACTTCACCCTTCCTGCCTCTCTTCCGCAGACAGACAAAAAGGAAACTTTTAAAACTGTGTGCGGTTTTTTGCAACTTCTCTGACTCTCAAAAATATCGGTATGTAGCCATAGAGTAAAGGAGCGTTTCTCCACAGAGATGATAAAAGCGGTGGGCGAAATCTGCATGTTTGCTGCTAAGGGGTAGCCATGAGCAACAGATGGATCAGAGAGGTGAAGAATCATAGAATGATAGAGTTGGAAGGGGCCACTCTGGCCATCTAGTTCAACCCCCCCCCCCCCCCGCTCAATGCAGAAACAGCCTCAAGCAAACCCTGACAATCGCTCATCAACTTGAAGACTGCCAGAAGTTGGTTCGGGGCAAGAAAATTCAAAACAAACAAGCTAAGAAGAATCCAGGTGAGATTACGGGCAAGTACAGGATGGGACAAGACAAGGCGAAGCCAGGCCGAGGCAGAGCCGAGTCAAAGGAACAGCGGCGCAAGCCAGTGATTTCGAAAGAATATCCGTTTTCTTCTTTTGAGCTGTTGTCTAGCCTGCCAACGGCCTCTCCCTTTGTTGAGACTAGAACCAAAAGACAACCCAGAATCTCAGGTGGTCTCAGGTGCGTTCACGTTGCAAAGTCAAACTGCTAGATTCGAGTCCAGTAGCACCTTAGAGATGAACAAGATTTTCACGGCATAAGCTTTTGAGAGTCAATGCTCCCTTTGACAGATTCCCGGAATCTTACACCTTGAAAAGCTTGTTGAATCCAGCTCTTCCACTGTAGACCAACGTGGCTACCCTCTGAAACTGTTACAAAGCAGGGTATGGAATAAGAACAGAGTCCCCCTTAATCATAAGACAGAGTTCCTATTGATTTCTAAAGATTCCGTCTGCAAAGCCAAGGGTTTTTTTGTTGGTAATCTTGGCAGGGTTTTTTTTTTTAATTAAGTGGGCCTTGACATGAACATTAAGGTTTTGTTTCTGTTAAAGGCTGCCTTTTTTGTTTTATTTAATTGGAACCAGCTGCACTGTCTATTTATCAAGGTATATAGAAGTTAGGGTGCTGTCTGGTTTCTGGGCTGTATGGCCGTGTTCTAGCAGCATTCTCTCCTGACGTTTCGCCTGCATCGGTGGCTGGCGTCTTCAGAGGATCTTCTGAAGACGCCAGCCACAGATGCAGGCGAAACGTCAGGAGAGAATGCTGCTAGAACACGGCCATACAGCCCAGAAACTAGACGGAACCCTAGTGATTCCCGCCGTGAAAGCCTTCGACAATACATATAGAAGTTCTTTGACCTTTGACATTTTTCAAGCCTCGGGGAAAAGAAGAGTTTGGATTTGGACCCCACTTTTCTCTCTTGTAAAGAGACTCAAGGTGGCTTACAGACTCCTGTCCTTTCCTCTCCCCACAACAGACCCCTTGTGAGGTAGGTGGGGCTGAGAGAGTTCTGAGAAAACTGTGACTAGCCAAAGGTCATTCAGTAGGCTTCATAAGTAGGAGTGAGGAAACAAACTCTGCTCACCAGCTAAATTCTGTCGCTCATGTGGAAGAGGGGGGAATCAAACCCAGTTCTCCAGATTAGAGTCTGCTGCTCTTGACCACTACACCACATGAGCTCTGAGCTCAGGATAGTCGGAGGCTGCTATGAGGAGTTTGGTTACACATGTGAGGCCCCTTCCACACATGCAGAATAAAGCACTTTCAATCCACTTTTCACAAAATTGGTTGCAAGCAGATTTTGCTATTCTGCACAGAAAAATCCAGCTGCAAAGTAGATTGAAAGTGGATTGAAAGTGCATTATTCTGCATGTGCGGAAGAGCTTGAGTGAGTGTTTTGTTCTGCAGATTGCAGGAAGGGCAGGGAGCATTCTGAGAAATGCACACCAGATACATCATGATGCGTGATATTATTCTTTAGAAGTCTGTTTTTGTATTATTGTTTTTATTTCAAAAATAGGGTTACGCAAAGCTTTCCTGAGTGTTGCCTGATTTTAAAATCATCCCTAACAATCACTCCTCAGCAGAGGCGGAGTAAGGGGAAACTGCACCCAGGGGGCGTGCACGCCCTGCACCTCTGCTGCAGCGCCACCCGCCCCTGCCCCACCCTCCATGGCCCAGCCACATTCCTCCATGCCCCCTCCATGGCCTGGCCACGCCTCTGCCGCTGATCTGCCCGGGGAGTTGTGCTCCCCTGTCCCGTGGGCACTATGCCACTGCTCCTCTGTTGGTCTGATGAAAGCTACCACCCCCAAGGGCGAACTTCTCTGTAGCGTGCTTATTTTGCTTGCCAAAAAAACCTCTGGGACTTTCCCCACATTTTGAGTTCGGCAGAGGAAGCCGTCCAGTTCTTTTTCTCCCCAGTTTGCCCAGCCTTGTATCTCCCCCCCCCCTTCTTTGATGTGTAATAATGAGGTATGGGGGTGAAATGTCTTTAATCAATTGCAGAAACTCATAGCGCTATCTGGATCACACACATCTCCAAGCGCTTTATCACTGTCTTTGGGCGGCGTCCATAATTCTGATATATCTGACGCTCCGGTGTCATGACATTCTATTACATGAAACAATAGAACATAACAATGGTGCGCGCTGGAATGATGGAACGCTCCCTCTCTTCGGGAAATGTAAAGAGATAATACACGTTTCCGGCTGGAAAAAGCTGCTATTAGTACATACGGTCACTTGCCCTGATTAGGTTCGAAGGAATAAGACAGATACTCGGAATCGAACCATTACAAATGGCAGGCGAGACATTTGGGGTCTGTTTGTGACTTGATAAATGTTGCCGCGTCAAGAGGGAGCTGATTTTGCCCTCTCAAAAATTTGCAATGATAAGTGGAGAAAAAAAGAATTTAGCCGGAACAAGGGGGAATAGACAGGTTTGGTGTCCACGATTTGGTTCTCACTCAGTCAAAGGTCATCTAGTAGTCCACCTGCAAATCAATAGACCTCTTGAGCCAGTGTGGTGTAGCGGTGAAGAGCAGGTGGATTCGAATCTGGAGAACCAGGTTTGATTCCCCACTCCTCCACCCAAGTCGCGGAGGCTTACCTGGTGAACCAGATGTGTTTCCGCACTCCTGCATGCCTGCTGGGTGACCTTGGGCGAGTCGCAGTTCTTCGGAACTCTCTTAGCCCCACCCAAGCTCCACACCCAGATCTCCACTAGTTGGTCAACCTGGAGCTAGCAATTCTAACCCCCTGCCAGTCCCCACTGGTGGCCAGAAAAGACTTGGCAACCCAATTTAACTGGTTGCATAATTCTTAACAGCCCTTGCCTCTTTTTGCAGTCATGAAGACAAGAAGAAGGAGGAGGAGGAGGAGGAGGAGGAGGAGGAGGAGGAGGAGGAGGAGGAGGAGGAGGAGAAGAAGAAGAAGAGAAGGAAGAGAAGGAGGAGGAGAATCCACCTGCTCTTAACCACTACACCGCACTGATTTTCAGCATTCAAAATAGATATCTAAGGGCAAAAGATTCTCAGTTGGTTCCTCCGTCCTTCCTTGAATGGTCTCATCACTGATAGCTGGCTGGAAACAGCTGGAATGAGCCATAATGGAAACACAAGCTCCACTGGCCATGGTGAAGAGCAATGTGACGAATGCACTTATACTGCATTCAGGTTACAGGGTGGACCCGCCCCTTTAAGAGTTAAGCCCTGGCCAGCCCTGATTGGCCAGAGGGAAAAAGGCAGAGTCTACATAAACTGTCAGCGCTAGAGCTGAGGGGTTCTTCTTTTTGGAGTCTTCGGACTATTTGGCTCTGTGTGAGCATCTGTGCCTTCGGGTACTTTTTGGTGACAGAGTCAGGAGAATCCGGAGAGATCTCTCACTGCTGTGGTAGTATTAGCTGAGGAAGCTATTAGAACAACTGTAAAACCCTGAGTTTGGAGGCGTGTGTCCGCCCTCAGGTGTTTGGTTTTATTTGGAGGGAAACCTCTGTAATAGTCCAAAAGTCGGTCCTCACAGTGAACATCCGTCTTGGGAGGCCCAGCTCCTGTGGCAGAGAAGCCAGATTTTGGGAGTGTGGGAGAGGGAGGCTGTTGTGCCTGAATCCCACTGGGCAAAGGCTGGTTGTTTTATTTTTGTGCTTGAGGAGGAAACGAAGCGGACTAAGAGTATTTTTTATTTTTTTTTAATGAGGGGAGTGTAAAACCTCAACAGCTGCAACATCTTTTGAGAAACCTTTTTAAAGCAAAATCTGGAGTGAAGTGACACCTGCGAGTGAAGTCCATTGTGCTTAATCTGAAGTAGAAGTGCACAAGGAAACCGTTAAAGCACTTTCGGAGGAACCAAACTCACTCAGCATAACCCGTTAAGCTTAAGTAAAGCTCTCTCTAGAGAACCAAAGCACGCTTATTACCTCTCCAGTTTACCTGAGAAGCCTCTGTGTTAAGCCAGCAATAAAAGTTCTAAGTTTTGTTCTATAAAAACCTTTCCAGTCTTTTATTTGTCTGTGTGTCTGTGTTCCCCAGTCAGGGTGGTGGCCGTGTGGAAAATCAGTATTGAGTGGGCTATAGAAGAAAAATATTATTGGTGGCAGCGCAGAAAGCAGAACTTATATAAGTGCCCTTTCGTTACAAGCAACCTGGCTATCCTTTTCCTTCTGGCTTCACAGATGACCATTTACTTACTACATGTTTACACCATCCTTCCTGCAAAGAGTTCAAAGCACTGCGTGCGGTTTTCTTCCTCTTCCGCTGGATCATCACAACAACCCCATCAAGTAGCTTTGGATATGGAGGGAGTGACTTACTCGAGGCTACCCAGGAAGCTTCGTGATAGATGCGGGATTAGGAGTGGCTCTCCCAGATCCAACACTCTAACCACTACACGTCACTGCCCCTTTTGTTGGAAGCTTCATCCTTACGTGAAGTGGTGGGGGGTGTAGTTTCCATTGGTTAGCTTAGCTTTCTTACATTTTGCTAAACTTCTGCATAACACACTCATTGATAGGGACAATTATTGTGCCATATACTCAAGATCAGGGCTGACGATGCACGTTAATAATTGCCAACTTTCCAGCAATTCCTAGAGGTACCCATTGTCACTTCCAGGTTGTACCCAGAAGTGATGTGCTGGTACAGAGGCAGGCAGAAGTTTTTATTTTTCACTTTGACAGCAGTGTTTGGGAGGAGGTTCCCTGCCATGGCAACCCAGAGAGAGCTGGGAAGAGAGAGAAGGAGAGGGAGGCCTGCTCACAACAGCCCTGTGCAGTAGGCTTCGTTGGGAGACCCCATTCTCTTCCAAGCCCACACAATCAGCTTAGTTTCTGAGCGAGAATTTCGCTCCAGCACTTCTGCTTCCACGCCTGACTCTCATTCTGCTCCACCACACCCCATTAAGTATGTGAGGAAGCAGTGGTGGCTACAAGAAACAGATGGGGAGAGCAGAAGGTGAGGGCGAGACGATTAAGGCATGAGTAATAAGCACAAATCCAAAACATTATCTTGGGAATTCAGCCCGCATGGAGGTAATATTAACCAGTTGTCTAAAGTAAAAACACCAAAGTTTCAAGGACGAGTGGCTAAGTTTGACGGTGTCTAGGCACCGTCAGAAATTCCAGTTGAGCAGAGATTTGTTCATGAGCATGGTTTGTCGGTGTGTTCGTGGATGCACTTCTTTCCTTGACCGGAGCACGTTCAAGGGTTTCTGGTTTGATACAAGCTTGCAGTCCTTGTGGTGCACAAATGCAGGAAGTTGCCTAAATCAGACTGCCGTCATTTTCTCCTGGGCCTCTTCTTGCCCTTGTGAAGCCACTTGATTCTAGAAGAAGAAGAAGAAGAAGAAGAAGAAGAAGAAGAAGAAGAAGAAGAAGAAGAAGAAGAAGAAGAAGAAGAAGAAGAAGAAGAAGAAGAAGAAGAAGAAGAAGAAGAAGAAGAAGAAGAAGAAGAAGAAGAAGAAGAAGAAGAAGAAGAAGAAGAAGAAGAAAGGGAGTAGGAGTAGGAGTAGTTTGGATTTATATTCCACCTTTCTTTCCTGTAAGGAGACTCAAGATTGCTTACAAGCTCCTTTCCCCTCTTCTCCCCACAACAGACACCTTGTGGGGTAGGTGGCGTGAGAGAGTTCTGAATGAACTGTGACTAGCCCAAGGTCACCCAGCAGGAATGTAGGAGTGCGGAAACACATCCGGTTCACCAGATAAGCCTCTGCCACTCAGGTGGAGGAGTGGGGAATCAAACCTGGTTCTCCAGAGTAGAATCCACCTGCTCTTAACCACTACACCAAGCTGGCTCCCAAACTGCTGATCCATGAAGGTTATCTATTCAGACAGGGAGTGATTCTCCAAAATCTCAATTAGGGCTCTTTCCCGTCACAAGATACCTGGTCCTTTTGATAGGAGATGGCGGGCACTGAACTTGTGACCTTGGACATCCCAATCAAAGGTTCTTCCTCCAGGCCACACACCTGCTCTCTGCACTACTCAGATGCAACACAAACTTCACATGGAAACAAAATCACAGCATTTCACCTGGTTGCATAGGTTGAGCGTGGCTACCAGGATCTTATGTTTCTGTGCCTCTTGCTCTTGGCCAACAAGAAACTGGGAAAGTAATTGTTCTCTTTGCTTCTGGAACTCTGTGCAATGCTAAGTGCAGTGACCGTGCGGTATTAATGTTGCCGATAGTTCCTTATTGAGTTAAACATCTGACATCTCATTGCTCAGGAGAATCTGGAGATTTGATTAATGGGTAGAGAATAAGCCTAACGGAACCGCCAAAGCAGAGGTGGGATCCAGCAGGTTCTCACAGGTTCCCGAGAGGAGGTTACTAATTATTTGTGTGTGCCGAGAGGGGGTTACTCATTGGTGATTTTGCCACGTGATTTTTGCCTTAGTCATGCCCCTTCTCTCAGCAGTAGCGCACAGAACTTGAAGCAGTCTAGCAGGAGGTGCACCGGCGTGCGTGGCAGCCGGCGCCTGCGTGCATTCGTTTCTTGCCTAAGGACCGGCGCAGCAGCTGCGTCCTTGCCACCGCCCCACCCAAGAATGCCCCGCCCCCGGAATGCCCAGCCACGCCCCCGTCACGCCACGCCCAGCCCAGCCCCATTGGCGCTACGCCACAATTTGAATCCCACCACCATGGGAACCTGTTACTAAAATTTTTGGATCCCACCACTGCGTGGGATCCAATCTCTGCCTGCACAGATGCATGTGAACACGAAAACAGGGAAACTGGTTCCTTTATCCCGACTGCAACCCATTATTAATTTGCTGTGTGGGCCATGGTGTTTTTTCCCCATTCTGTCAATAAACGTCTGACGGTCGATTTTACCTGAACAGTTGTTTCTAAAGAAAGACTTTTGCTAGAACAGAAGTGCTTCCCCTGAACAGTCTGAGGTCCTGACATGAAGCTTTCATACCCTTGATTCTGGTCCAGGAAGGAGAAATCTTCCAACGGTCGCACCTCCAAGCTACTCTTTGGCCCTTTGCCCTTCCATCCGCGCTCCCAGAGTCACGGGGACCTCTCCAGGAGCGCAGGCTGACGATCAGAGAGTGATTGATTCATATGGAGCATGCATAATTTTCCCATTAAAACTCTGGCACCAGCCAGCCCTTTGAAGGACCGTTGCTCTGATCGTCGGCCAAAATGATCCGTTCTGCCTTCTCAGAGCACGTTGGCTCGTGCCAAGCGGCCACCCAGTGGTGGAGCCTGCAACTTTCCGAAAGAGCGCGCCACGGAATGGCTTTAATGGCACACGCACAGTCTGCTAACGTTGGCGGGAACGGCTGCTTTGCTTCGGGTTTGAGCTCCAATGGGCCATGCTGACTCGAGTTGCTCAAAACAGCCTTCTGGGCAGTCCTGAAGCCCATAGGTTTTGATACCTGTCCAAAGCTACTAGGGACTTGTACGGGGTATGGAAACTGGTAAAGGTCGTTGTGCTGCGTTATGTGCTGTTGAGCCAGCATGGTGTAGTGGTTAAGAGCGGGTAAATTCTAATCTGGAGAACCGGGTTTGATTCCCCACTCCTCCACCTGAGTGGGAGAGGCTTATCTGGTGAACCAGATGTGTTTCTGCACTCCTACCTTCCTGCTGGGTGACCTTGGCCTAGTCACAGTTCTCTCAGAACTCTCTCAGCCCCACCTACCTCACAAGGTGCCTGTTGGGAGGGGAAGGGAAAGGAGCTTGTAAACCACCTTGAGTCTATCACTCTATCCACAGAGCAGCAGTGGCGTAGTGGCTAAGAGCAGTGGCTAAGAGCAGGTGCACTCTGATCTGGAGGAACCGGGTTTGATTCCCAGCTCTGCCGCTTGAGTTGTGGAGGCTTATCTGGGGAATTCAGATTCGCCTGTACACTCCCACACACGCCAGCTGGGTGACCTTGGGCTAGTCACAGCTTCTCAGAGCTCTCTCAGCCCCACCCACCTCACAGGATGTTTGTTGTGAGGGGGGAAGGGCAAGGAGATTGTAGGCCACCTTGAGTCTCCTACAGGAGAGAAAGGGGGGATATAAATCCAAACTCTTCTTCTCCTCCTCCTTCTCCTCCTCCTCCTTCTTCTTCTCCTCCTCCCTTTTCTTCTTCTTTTTCCTCCTCCTCCTCCTCCTCCTCCTCCTCCTCCTCCTCCTCCTCATGGTGTCCCTATGAATTAATGACCTCCAAAACATCCATTGTGCAGACTTGGATAGCCCAGCCTAGGCCAGTCTTGACAAATTTCAGAAGCTAAGTAGGGTCAGCCTTGGTCAGTATTTGGAGGGGAGACCGCCAAGGAATGCCAGGGTTTGTGACGATGAGGCAGGCAATGCCAACCACCTCTGAATGCTTTTCGCTTTGAAAACTCTACCAGGCATTCCATCCATCAGCTGTAACGTGACGGCCAAAAAAAATGACAGACAAATCCTATGATAACAGCTTTGCTCAGATCTTGCAAACAGAAGGTTGTGGCTTCCCTTGTGGAGTCAATTCATCTCATGTTGGGCCTTCCTGTTTTCCTGTTGCCTTGAGCGTTGCCAAGTATTACTGTCTTTTCCAGTGAGTTGTCTTCTCGTAACACAGTGTTTCCCAACCTTTTCGAGGTCAGGGTACCCTTGACCTCACTCTTCATATCTCACGGTACCCCTGCCGCCACCCTCCACCTTCCTCTCCCATTGCCCCTGCTTGCCACACACCCCACCTTCCCCTCCCAGGGTGAAGGGAAGCACTGTGGGGGGGGGGGTGGCTGCTGACCTTGTGGCAGGCCCTGCCCCATGGGCCAGCTCCATGTCCTTGCTGGCGCCGGTGGGAGACACCACAAAAAATGAGCTGGGGTAGTGTTGCCGCGGTACCCCTGGGACATGCTCACGGCACCCCAGGGTACCACGGAACCCTGGTTGAGAATGGCTGTCATAACATGACCAATGTATGATAGTTTCAGTTAAGTCTAGTCTAGGTCTAGTCCCCACTGCCTTGTCTTTTTGGTGGTCCAAGGTGTTATCTGTGAAACTCGCCTCCAACACGACACCTCAAATGAACCAGTATTCTATGTTTTGTCAAAGGCTTTCATGGCCAGAACCAACTGGCAGTTGTGGGTTTTCTGGGCCATGCAGCCATGGTTGGGTGGTTCTAGTGCCTCACATTTCACCTGAACCTGTAGCTGACCTCTTCAGTGACATGTCATGGCAAGATGTATTTCTCCCTGAGCCATGGACAGAAACACATCTCATCATGACATGCCTCTGAAGGTGCCAGCCATAGAGACAGGCAAGATGGCGAACCTATGGCACTCCAGATGTTCATGAACTACAATTCCCATCAGCCCCTGCCAGCATGGCCAATTGGCCATGCTGGCGTATGTGGGTCCAAATGGCTTTAATAGAATTAAAATCAAAGGAGAATACTTTGCGACTGAGAGGAATTCAAGAACAGGACAAGGAAGACTTAAGAGGAATTATTACCAGTGCAATAGCCTCTTTCCTTAAAATACGAGAATTAAAAGTAGAAGAAAATATAACAAAGGTCTTCAGAATTAACTCCAGAACGACTAGAACTAGGAGAACCCCAAGGGACGTCTTAGTCACCTTTTGGAAGAAATTCGACTAGAGATGATATTCTTCAGAAACATTTGAAAGACAGATTTAGAATACTGGCAGGGGCTGATGGGAATTGTAGTCCATGAACATCTGGAGTGCCATAGGTTCGCCACCATGGTGTAGGAGCTAAAACCACTAGACCATGGCCACGCAGCCCAAAAAACCCACCACAGCCAATCAATATTCTTCCTGTGAGAGTCCTGAGACCCGGTTAGAAGTCTTCTGTAGTATACTTAGCATCTTTGTTCCCTGCTCATTTAAACTGGCTGTGGAAGTTCAGCTGTTGCTTGAACCTGAGACATATAACTGCATCCTGAAAAGTGAATGCTGCTCTCCTGTCACCCTCTGCAAGCTCTGGACTCAGGAGAAGAAGGCATTGCTCAGTAGCTGTGATGATGTATGCACACTTAGTTTCAGCATCCAATGGTCTCTGAGGTGCTACAGCAGACTACAGTCCAGGATGACTAATTGAGATACTGTCCCTCTGGAGGTTCGGGAGTTATCAAAAGTATTTCTCTCTTTAAAGAGACTTGGGAGAGCTGGATACCTACCATGTGTCTTAAAGCTTTGACTCGGTCAGGCATTTATCTAGATGCTGACTAGCTCTGTGGTTGTGTAAATCTATGTTTGCCATGAGGTCCTGGTGTTGATATTGTTAGACTTAGTTTAGTTTAGAGTCATGGATCTGCCCAGTAGTGTGTGTGAGTGCAGTTTATAGAAACTTCCCAAGAGATAAATGTAAAAGGTAACACTTACATTTATTCAAGCATCTCCAGTTCACAGCTTTGTTCCAGGAAAAAGGTAGATAGAAAGAAACCCTCGTCTAAAGAGATTACTTTCCCTACGACAAGTGGGCACTCTAACACGCCATCACGTGTGTGCAGGTGAGAGGATGCTACAGTGGGAAAGCCCCACTGAGCAGGTTGCCATTGACCAATGGCAGCTCAGAGTCCAAAGGCTAGAGCAGAAGTGCAACCAGCATGGGGAAGAAAGGAAGTTAGTGGGTGGTCTCCTGGCCCAGACAAGGAGGGCAAACAAGAGAGGCAACATCACAGTTAGAGTGAGATACATAGCACCCCTGTAAGGAATTCCATAGGCCTTGAAATGGCTTTTGGTAGTAAAGTCCATTTTACAATACAAGACATCTTAGAAGCTCAAGTACAGCAGTGGGAATAACCTTCCATGAAGCACAGGTTCTAGTAGGCACCCATCCCTTCCCTGCTTCCCCATGGGAACAAGGGGACTTCATCTCCAGCATAGAAGATAAAAGTCTTAGCCCGATGCATCAGCCCACATGTCGCCAGACTTGTGGAATGCCTCCAGGTTACTTCACCAACAACACCATTGGATCAGCTACACTCTACCTCCCCTAAAGAAAACCCCTTCCCCAGGTTTGTCGGAAAATTTGTGGTTAGAAGCAGCAATAAGAATTAGAGGGCTTCAATGTTTTCGGAATAAACCCATTGATTATACCCAGAGGAATATCCCACCCAGAAACTAAATATTACCAAGCCAGTTTAGAATTAAACTGAAAGTCCAGGATAAAATCCAATTTACCGTGGTACTTTGTGGCCATCAATAATAGTCGAGGAGAGGGCCTCTCTCCGGTGAGTCGTGCCGAGCATCCAGGCCAGGAGCCCCTCCCGCCAGAGCAAGCTGGAATGGAAGACAGGATGGATATTACTAAGAGAGTTAGAGCCAAATCCTAAAGCGGGCAGTGACATCGGCCCATCACTTTAGTAATCTGAAAAGGTCCCACAAATCTTGCCTTAGAGATTTAGAAAATTTATGCACGTCTCTGGGAGTTTGTAGATAAATACACCCAGGAACCCCTGCATAGAAATCAGGCGGTGTTTAGCTCCGCTTGCAGTTTTTAGGAGTCCTTTGCTTGCTGTAAAGCCAGTCTGGGCCGACTTCCGGCATCCCTCATTTAGGGGATGAGGGAATCCATTATTTGTGAAATTCTGTGGGGGGGTCCAAAGCTGCTGTGGTTAATGGCAGCGGTAAAGGAAGGAGCGACCAGACACAATTTCAAAGGGTTGCTGCTACTATGAAGACACGCATTGTTGTAAAGTACTCCATGAGCGGAATATTTCGCACCAATTATCTTGGTAGTAGTTAGTTAACAACGTAAATGCTGCTCTAGAGGTTCTGTTAGTTTCTCTCGTCCTCGCAAATCACTTTGGAGGCGATGGTAGAAGTGACGGCGGTAACAACCCCAAAGCGCTTTCCAGAACTTTGAATGAATTGGGGCGGCGGTGGAGACCACCTTAGCGAGTGAGGAATGGAGTATTAAACATGTTGAATAAACCATTACCAACCAGAATTGGAGGGATGGAAGCACATGGAATAAAATGCGACTGGCAAGAGAGGAATAAGAAGTCTACCACCACCCATAAAGAGCCGTGTTGCCATGACTTTCGAGGAGCAAATCTGTAATGAAATCCATGGAGATGACTTCCCAAAGAGGCTACCCGCGGGAGAGGATTTCAGCGCCAGTCCATGGGAGCTTTCAGGATAGTTTGGCCTGCACAAACCGAGCAGCTGCTAATGTAAGCCTCAATGTCTTTGCGCATTGCAGCGCCACGAACTACCCGTGAGCTAGAGGCGGGGATTTTCAAAAGCCAAAATATCAACCGACGGGCATGCGTGGCAAGCTTCAAAGAACTTGCTTGCGGAGGGGAGGCCGTACCAACATTCCCCTCCGCTTAAAACTCCATTCTCAAACGCAATTGGAGTCCCTTCCAGTCGCTGGGGCTCATGCAGCCCGCCTCCTCCAGTTCCAGAGGAGAGGCAGAGACTGGGAGCGGAGGTGGCGAAGTGAGGCGTTTGAGATCGGGTGACAGCCAACCCAACTGGGAGGAAAGAACAGTGCGTGGAATGTCACCATGAGGCAGCTCCACCTCGAGGTAGAGAAGTAGCGAGGCCAGCGTCCAGCCCAGTTTATTGGTTTTCCCAGGGGAAAAAGATGGACTGTAAAGAGAAGCGAGAATGTCGGCCTTGAAGTTGTTTGCGGACATCTTAGAGGGAGTGCGAGCTGCCGGGTTTTATGATCCGACCAAGAGCGAAAGGTGCCCAGCTCCCGTGATGGCATGATGGAAATTATGCTGCTTTTTGTTAGCGCGATCTCCTTGTCTCCCACAGATCCAGTTGAGTTGGCACCAGAATTTTAGACAAATAAGCACCGGAACCAGTCTACCATCTTTATTTTTCCGCAACAGGGGCTGCGGTACATCCGAAGCGTCCACGTGAACCACAAAGCGGGAGATCTAGGTTAGGGTACTTTAGGATAGATTCCGGTAAAAGAGTAGCGCGAATTTAACAGTTGAAAGGCTGACGGCATTCCACTCAGCAGACCAACCGGAATAAGGGGCCGGGCTTGGCGGACAGTGAATCTTTACCCTTGAAATTAAGTAAAAGAGTCTGCGAAGGAGAGTCAATTCAGCAAATTGGAATTATAAAATCCGCGATAGAAATTAGCAAAACCAAGAAGCGACTGGAGTTCTTTTGATTTGGGTAGAAGACTGAATGGCCCGGGGAATTCGCGTCAATTTTAGCGGAATCATTTTAAGCCTCGAAATGAGATCCAGTAACCAAATAGTATTGAAGTCTGTTGAAAGCAACATTTGGAAGTTGCCGAAGAGGTTATCCAGAAGCAAAGCGTTTCAATACCTCTCCGGACCAATGTTCATGCTCTTCTATAGTTTGCGGAGTAAAATTAAAACGTCATCTAAAATATACAACAACTCCCTTGTACAGTAAATCATGGAAAACCGTTGATAAGGGCCATGAAGCTCCGGGGGGCCCCTTAACCCGAGATAAAATTTATTGCAAATATTCAAACTGTCCAAACTTTGTATTGCTTGCCAGTCGGGTGTTCATATCGCTTCGGCAATTCTGACTCTGTAGTGGCTTCTCAAGTCTAGATTTGAAGTAAAATGCGTCACTTGGAGTGCATCTAAAGGTCAACGGTCAAGGCAAAGGATATTTGCCGGACAGGGGCGTAGAGACCTCAGAATGAAATCTATGCAAACCGTAAGACCATCTTTTGACAAACAAAGCCAAGGAGCAGCGTTAATGTGTGTTTAGTAGCCCTTACGTATGAAACTACGCGGTAGGGTTATCTAAGAAAGCCACGAAGTTCCTTCTCCTCATTAGGACTCATCACGGTGGAATTCTACCGCGCCAGGCAGTTGCGCCCCTGGTTGTATGACAATTTACAGCTGATCAGTATCTCTGTGGGAGTGGCGAAGTTGATTAAGCATTCCTGCTCTAAGAAAGAACTCTAAACAGATCCACAGTATGCAGGTGGGATATCAATGGGAGAATCAGGAGCAATCACTGAGAGCCAGAGAGGGTGTCAGGAGGGCGTTAGGTTTTCTTCCCAATTCATTAATATTCACATAGCGGGAGGGTCAGTGGAGTCCTAGGATCCTTTCTTTCCAAATGGTTTGGTTCAATAGCAACAATAACAAGGCATGCAAAACTATTGGAGTGTTTGTACAAACCAAAATGAAACTAATTTCTCCCAATGAGTGGTATAGCGAGGAGGAACGGCTGTGTTTTATATTGGGCGGTCCTTACGTTTCGGGGCTGCCGTCCATTTAAGGTGAATAGTATAGGCTTAGCCAGAGATTCAGTCCAGACCTAATCCTCTGCCACCTGGGAGCACGATGCAAGCAATTAGGGAGCAGCGGAATCCCACAAGGGCGAGGCTATGTCACGAGGTATGTTGTTTGAAGCGGGGTTGGCCAGAAATGCTTGAACAGTAATGGGGCGCTGCCTTCACTTTCCACAGCGTCAGGAGTGGGACCATGTATCCATAGAGCTGAAGAAGACCGAGACGCTACTTCCCCCTCCTCTGGGTGCGCCAGTGCAGCTTTAGGCGAGGCCAGTGGGGCTATTTTATTGACCTGCGTGGTGGTTTGGCAGACAGGTCGCAGCGGAGCCCTGGAGCGATTGGTTTTCTTCTTGCGACAGCCAGTTAGGCTGACTAGATGACCTGGCCCTCCGCCCAGTAAAGAGACACATTAAAATGCGGCGGCCAGCGTTCAGGAAGAGTGGTTTGTTAAGGCGGCTGGAGCTTGACTTACGTGGACACAGTAGTGGTTTTCGGAGTAAAGGCGGCGCAGCAATGACGTATTCAAGCGGGGCCAGCTGCAGGACCCCAACTGGATCAATCTGCAATGATACGAGAACCGAATTAAAAACACGTTCCACGCGTAGCTTACTATCCACAGCATCCGAGAAGTAATGCATGCGTTCAGGCCACTCAGGAGGAATCGAGAGCAGCGCGCTACGCAGGTCCGCGGACGGAAATTCTACCAAATGGGCGGGATTTGCCGCGCTGGATAGTTTGATAGATGCGGATAAAGCTTCATTCATGCATGCTGGATCTTGGCTCCTGAAACGGAGGATGCGGAGGGCGCATGAGGAGTCCTCATCCGCAAATCAAACAGTCCGCGAAGACCAGTGAAACAGCCCATCTAGGACGGGCGATGTCCATTGTTTTAAGCGTTCAGACGTTATAGATCATCATAGTCTTCCAGAGTGGGCATTGGTTGCAGGGATGGAAGTAGGGGAAGTTTAGGCCAGTCCCATCAAAAGCGGGCTGGTATCGGGGGGCGGAAGTAGCCCGTTTAAAGCTGACTCGCAAAGTATAGCAGGAATTGGATTCGCTGGCTGGAGCAGGTTAGACGAGGCGGCTGTTGTTGTACAGGGGCTGGAATCCGGGGGAAGCTGGCGGGGTGCGGCTGGCGTTTAGATGGCAGGACCCCGATGCGTGGCCCCTAGCACCTGCATGATCAGTAACAACGCCAAGAGTTCCAGCTGCGGCCTAGTCCTGCTACCTCCGGCAGGATTCCCTCTCCAAAACAGCCAGAAACCCTCTCCTTGAAGATCAGTAAAATGTGATGCGCGCCAAAGCAGCTTTTCTGCGCCCTAATTTAAGCGGTTCGTCCGTTTAAAGGGCTGGTGATTCGCTGCGTCGCCAGGTACAGGCAACTTCCGGCGTTGCCGTTAATAAGTCCAGTCTGGACTGTTCCAGGACTTTATCATGGACTGACAGATTCTGGGCATATTGCCGTTAGGTAGCGTCTTTAGCGCGGTCAACTTCGAGGCTGGACTAGCTGCGTGCTGTTCGGTCCCTCTGCCTGCGGGGTTTGGCTCTTGCTGCAATGCCCGTTCCTCCTCCATGGCTGAAGCGTTCCGGTTCCATGCGGCCAGGCATCTCGAAGTCGCCTACTTCCTCGCCCCAGTCTTCTCTCGTTGGGAGAAACCCGATCCGGCTGAATGCAGGCTTTCTTCAGACTCGCCGTCTCATCAGAGCCCGAGCCCTCCGGAGACACCGTAGCCGTAGCGCGGTGAAACTCACGAACACCTCAGATGCGGTCGCGGACAGCAGGATAGAAGTCGATTAGGAAGCGAAATGCTGAGATACCTCCGATTCCCAGGTTGAGAATCCGGTATCCTTTGGACGGAGCCCCAGTGTATGCCACGGTGTTGGTTCTTTGGGAGCATCACCCAAAATCACGAATTAAGAGATGGATTCAATGGATTCCTGGAGTTTGCGCTGCCAGAAGGTGAGTCAAAGCCGTCTCCTCATGACGGAGTTGCATCTGAGGTTTGTAATCCACCGCAGGAACAGGTAGAAATCAGATCCACGGTACGCTCGATCCATGGAGCCGGCGCCCAAACTCACGGAAATCCCCATGAAATTACGTGCGTCCGTCCACGCAGATTCCAGCGAAGATTAAAAGGAAGACTTCGTGCGCACAATCCCGAGGGGCGGAAGAAACCACCAGCGAGGCCGAATTCTCCATACTGGATTTCCTCAGATCAGAAGGGAAGATGAAGACCCTCTTTGAAATTTCACCGCTTTTCACTTGATAAAATTCAACTTCCATACGCCAAGGCAGAGGTCCGCTGCAGGGAATATAGATTAAAGATTAGGAGTTTCCTGCCACGGAAGTGTAAAGAAGGGAGATTCCATAGGCGCAGAAATAATAAAGGCACGTGAAGTAAAAGATCCATTTATTAAGACGTCTTAGAAAGCTCAAGAATTGCGCGGTGCCAGGAATAACACTTCCCGCCAGAAGCTGAGGTTATAATGCCAGGCACCCCATCCCCTTTACCAAGCTACATGGGAACAGAGACTTCATCTCCCGCGCAAAGATAAAGTCTTCGCCGATGCATCTGGCCCATCGCCCGGGCTGTGGAATGCACTCAAGGTTACTTCACCAGCAACACCATTGAATCCTTTACAACCCCCCAGTGTCCAGGCATGCAGAAGTCACTTATTCCAACAGATATATGTTGGTAAGGCCCTACATGAAAGATTCATTGATGCATCTACAGTATACAGAACCATATACTTACATACTTACAGTATATGGAACCATATTTATTTTATTTATTTACTATTTCAATTTGACATATCGTCCCATCCCCTAAGGGCTCTGGGCAGTGCACAATTTAATATCAACCATATCAATAATCAACAACCCCAATAAAATCATCAATAACAACTTAATTAAAACATTGTAACTTCCAGTAACTCCAGAGCTTCACATATCCAGATATTCATATCAGTAAGAATAACAGTAACAGTAGCCCAGCTACTTACATACTTACATGGTTTCTATAGTCATTTGAAAATAACGTGAGTCCAGAGAGTCTCCTTTGAAATACAGACTCAGTTCATTTCTTTAAGACTCTGTGTTCTTATCAAGGGTTTTGAGACATGCAGCTGTTTGTGCTACTAGCCACTTCCAGTGTAGTCGTGTTTTGAATAAAATCTTGGTATGCTGACCCCCTTAATTGATTGTGACATGCTGGCCCAGTAGATGGCAAATATAGATGCTATATATAGATGCTGTTTACAGATGCTGTGTGTATAACCTCATACCTTCGGGACCGCATTACCCCATATGTTCCAGCTCGGCCTCTGTGTTCGGCAGAGGCCAATTTACTGGAGATCCCTGGCCCCTCAATGATGCGGTTGGCCTCCACTCGGGCCAGGGCCTTTACGGCTCTGGCCCCTGCCTGGTGGAACACTCTCCCTCCAGCTGTCCGGGCCCTGCGGGACCTTGGTGAGTTCCGCAGGGCCTGTAAGACCGAGTTGTTCCACCGGGCTTTTGGAGAAACCAGCCACTGAGTGTGCCCCCCCCCGCCAGGTTATGGGTCCTTGACATCAGTGGGACCCATTATTGGGATTTATGGGTCCCTAATACCATCAGGACCCACTACCCCCTCCCTCCTCCTCCTAGGAGGATTAGGTTCATGTGGGACACCATCTTGGATATAATAACTGCTGTTTTTACTGTAATTATTGATGTTTATGATGATTTTATGTGATTTTTATATTTGTACACCTTGGAAGCCCAGAGCCAGCCAGGGAAGTGGGAGATTTAAAAAATGTAATAGAAGTGAAAAGTGAGCAAAAGTAAAGCCAAGTAAAGCAAGTAAGCAAATGTAAGCAATAATAATGTAATAATAATAATGACCAATAATAATAATAATAATATGTCAATAATAATAATAATAAATAATGTAGTAATAATAGCTAATAATGGTAATGATAATAATAATGTATATTAGTAAATACAGAGCACACACACATATATATTATATATACACATATGCGTATACATATACATACACAAGCACATACACACACAAATGTTCTCCCCACTGCTTTGAAAGGTGAGATGTTCCAAAAACAAGGCAGCTAATTCAAGTTCTTTTCATGAGAAAGCAGCCATGTCTTCATATGTGTGTGTGTGAAGAAGAAGAAGAAGAAGAAGAAGAAGAGGAGGAGGAGGAGGAGGAGAAGGAGGAGAAGGAGGAGGGGGGAGGAGGAGGAGGAGGAGGAGGAGAGGGAGGGAGGGAGGAGTTTGGACTTAATACCCTCTTTCTCTCCTGTAAGGAGACTCAAGGTGGCCTACAAGCTCCTTTCCCTTCCTCTCCCCACAACAGACACCTGGTGAGGCAGGTGGGGCTGAGAGAGTACTGAAGAACTGTGACTAGCCCATGGTCACCCAGTAGGAATGTAGAAGTGCGGGAACACATCTGGTTCACCAAATAAGCCTCCACCAATGTTTTCAAAATAGCTTACCTAATTCTTTTGTATAATGCATACCGTGTGATATACCGGTCGCAGGCATCTGCCCTAGCAAGAAATAGTCTCTTCTAGGAACCACCCCTAGGAATTAAGGCATATTTACACAAATAGCAAGTCTAAAATTTAAGCTTTTAAAAATGTGTTCAGTATCATATCTGTGATAGCTTAGTTGTGATAGTACGAATATATATATATATTTCTGAAGATGAAGTGAGATTGAGGTTTACCCGGCTTCATTAGTAACAGATCTTCAAGCAACGGGACAATAGGGTGTCAGCCCCACAACCTTACATTACTTCACCATGGCTCCTTCCACACAGCAAATGTACAACAGGTTGCAGTCATGATAAAGGAACCCGTTTTCCAGTTTTCCAATTCACATGCATCCCTTGCAGGCAGCAGCCCAGGAAATGATCCGGGTTGTTGTTGTGCCTTCGCATGGAGACCATTCTCGGTTTTTATTGTTCTGTGACACATGTGAACCCCCACAGCCAAACCGAAGTCCCATGATATAACCGGCTGCACTTATGTAGATATGCAGGTCAGTGGTGGGATCGAAAAATTTTTAGTAACGGGTTCCCATGGTGGTGGGATTCAAACTGTGGCGTAGCGCCAATGGGACTGAGTGGAGCACGACGGGGGCGTGGCCGGGCATTCCGGGGGCGTGGCATTCCTGGGCAGGGCTGTGGCAAGGACACAGCTGCTGCGCCGGTCCTTGGGCGGGAAACGAATGCACGCAGGCGCAGGCTCCCACGCACACCAGTGCACCTCCTGCTAGACTGCTTCAAGTTCTGCGCGCTACTGCTGAGAGGAGGGGCATAACTAAGGCAAAAATCACTTGGCAAAATCACCCATTAGTAACCCCCTCTCGGCACACACAAATAATTAGAAACCTACTCTCGGGAACCTGTGAGAACCTGCTGGATCCCACCTCTGCTTTTGAGGTTTTTATTGTTCTGTGACACATGCACAGCTATGCAGGCGTGCTGAAATGAACCCCCACAGCCAAACCGAAGTCCCATGATATAACCGGCTGCACCTATGTAGATATGTAGGTGCAACACCCAAATTTTTTAATAAAGGAAAAGGGTTTCCCTGCAATGACGGGGCAATTGCAAGCGTGGAGGGTGGGGTGGAAGGGAGGGAGGGAGGGAGGGAGGGAAATAAAGCGCCTCCTGCTTGGCCATTTACTCAAGAGTGGCTCCAACCCAGGATTTTTCCGAAAGGGATCACTTGTTCAGCGCTTTTCAAAAAAAACAGGTTGTGGGAAATAAAATGTGGCAGATTCATTTTTGGGGTGGGACCTGTGCGAAGCCCCTCCCCCACAAAAAAGGGTTATATAGTGTCCTACTTCCATGTTTCTTGGGCTGTGTGGAAAGGGCCTATTCCTGGCTTGCACTGCAACTATGTGTAAACTAGGCTGACCAGATGTCCCGCTTTTGGCGGGACAGTCCCACCTTAAAACAATTTGTCCCTCGTCCCGTGGGTTTTTTCAAGTGTCCAGATTTTGGAAGGCTGCCGCACTGCCTTCTGGGGCGCAAGGCAGTGCAGCAACCTCCCGCACGCGCGGCCGCAGGACCGCCCAGCCTTCTGGGGCACTCCCATTTCCCGCCCTGTGACAGGGCGGGAAACAGGAGCGCCCCAGAAGGCAGTGTGCTCCTGCAGCTTTGCGCGCATGCTCATGGCCACCTACCCGCTTGTCCCAGTTTACAAAGGTGACCATCTGGTCACCTTAGTGTAAACAGTAGGGTTGCCAGTGCCAGGCTGGGAAATACCAGGATATCAAGGGTGTGGAGCTCGAGCAGGGTGGGATGAGTGGAGGGTCTTCAATGAAGTATAATATCATAAAGTCCATTTTCAAAAGTAGCCATTTTCTCCTGGTGAACTGATCTTTGTCAGCTGGAGATCAGTTGTGATCCTAGGAGATCTCTGGTCTTCACCTGGATCTCCCTCGATATACTAATTTCCCCCTCCAATAAAAAAATTCTGGGTATGGGCTTGCACAGGTGGCTTCAATAGGACCTAAAAAGGACCTATTGTGTGTTCAATAGGACCTAAAAAGGCTAGGCTACTTATACTGGTGGATTATGGGAGGAGCCACATAATTTGACAAATGATGGGTAGTGTCTGGTGGGTAGTGTCTGAAGGCAGGCAACCCTAGCAAATAGATGATTAAGGAGACTAGGGGAAATTCCAAGATGGCCACTACGTAGAGGCCATTTTGTCTGCCACTCCTGAATCCTTCAGGGGTGGGAGATTGGGTTTGGAGACAGTGAAATTCCTACCCCAGGGGGTTAAATGGAACACGCACCATGCTGGCCTGGTCAGTCTCCCACCTCCGCTGAGGTATGCCACAAACCTTGCTTCCTGTAGTAGTTGTGGCATGTATACCTCAGTATGGCCCCGCAGAACTTAGTGTTAGAAGAAATCTGTCACGCCGACAGGCATTCCTGCTTAAAAGTAGGTAGACTCTGGGGCTCCGTATTCAAAAAGGCAATTAAAACTTTGTCAGGCAAAAGTTTTTCAAGGGTGACAGTGGAAAGACATTGGCTCCCCCCGCCTTGATCTGCACGTCAGAGGGTCACCTGAAGAGAAGAGAGCCCACCTGACTCTGGTGAGTGGCCTTTGAAAAGGAGAGCCCCGATTTCTGCTCGACAAAAGGGCTCGTCTCCTGGCCTTTCTGTGGAAGCAAAGAGACCAAATGAAAAAATAATTGGATAGTTTAAATCCAATTTGAACTGGGTCAGCGGCTGATGTAGACATATGGAAATCGTTTTTCCCCCTTACCATTTTGTCATGGATTACGGTCACCCGATGTGAAATTGGCAGGTCCCATCTTCATTTCTCCCCGCTCCCTAGGTTGCCCCCCGAACCCTGGTGCCCGTTAATAGGGGAGCGTGTTAGCGGAGGTCAGCGAATCGTTCCATTTAGGTCTAAGAGGGGCTCACATGGACCATTTCCTTTGTTTTTCGGCAGAACTAATTGAGTCTTTCCCTTCTCTGACAGATCTAATCTCACTTATTTCACAAAACCACCACCGAGTTTTCTCACTATTCTTAAAGAAGGTCAATACACTGGATTTGCAAACTCAGCAAGGCCTGGAGATGTCTGGTTGGCTGAAGTTTCAGTTTAATTCACAATTTTATCATTCCATTTTGTATTCCTCTCTGACATACTTTGGGCAGCAAGATGCTTGATTGGAATTTGATATGCAGCTCCAGATGCTACTTTATACCCCCATTGCTCATCAGATGCAAGCCCTTGCACAATTCCTCCAGCAAACATAAGGCCTGAGAAATGTGTGCAGACAAATCCTAAGGACTCTACTACATCAGACTAGAAGTGCACCTTTGGAAGTAGTCCCAGCCTGTTGGAACTCCATCAAACGAGACCTGAGTTCTGTGGGATTTACCACAGTTCTGCAGGGTCTGAAAGTTGGCACTGTTCTGCCAGTGTAACCTCTATCTGTGGGTTCTGTGGGGACGAACTTGGAATGAGTTTGCAACAACAAATTTTAAAAACAAAATGGTTTACTTTCTTAACATATAACATCAAACATCAACATTTAACATCACACTTCAAGGTCCTGTTCAGGTTGCATTTTCAAGTCCTTATATTTACAGTCTACTGATACTGCCAAGTCCAATTCTTCTTTGCAAGTGGGTTGGCTCCTGAAGACTCCAAGGGCTTGGTGAACAGGATTCAACATGATGAAGGTTTCCAGGAGAACTCTCACCCATTACAACCACAAAAAGAAGCCTTGAAACAATAAACTCCAACATTTACAACATAGCAAAAACAAACTACCTTCCCAGTAGTTCCCAACAACATTGCAGTTACCTTAACAAGGTGTTAAGGGCTTATGCAAACCAAGGTCCGAGTCTGGTAGCCTTGTCTCCTCCAAACTACATGAGCTCTGCAGCCTCCTGCTGCTTTGAGTCTCCACCCCTTTCTGGGTCAACCCATTCTGAGCATGGGGGTTACACCAGGACTATGGTTGATGGCAGCAATGGTATTCAACATGGCTGGTCTTACTTTCCATCCTTTTTTTGCTTTGCTTTCTCCTTTTCCCCCTCTTTCCCCCTTTCCCCTTCCCTCTCGTTCCCCTTTAAATCATCCCGTTTATTGAGTTAGCAGTTATTGTGGCACTATCAGAAACTGCCACGGTGCCGTGGTCAAAGGTGATCTGTGAACTGTGGTGAATCTGGAGAACTGTGTTTTTTTCCACGCTCTTCCACACAAAACCTCTCTGAACTCTCTCAGCCCAACCTACCTCACCAGGTGTTTGATGTGGGGAAAGGAAGGGAAAAAGAGTTTGTAAGCCACTTTGAGATTCCTCAAAGGAGATTCCTCAAAGGAGCAGCAGTGGCGTAGCAGGTTAAGAGCTTGTGTATCTAATCTGGAGGAACCGGGTTTGATTCTCTGCTCTGCCGCCTGAGCTGTGGCGGCTTCTCTGGGGAATTCAGATTAGCCTGTACACTCCCACACATGCCAGCTGGGTGACCTTGGGCTAGTCACAGCTTCTCGGAGCTCTCTCAGCCCCACCTACCTCACAGGGCGTTTGTTGTGAGGGGGGAAGGGCAAGGAGATTGTAAGCCCCTTTGAGTCTCCTGAGGGAAAGGGGGGATATAAATCCAAACTCTTCCTCTTCCTCTTCCTCTTCCTCTTCCTCTTCCTCCTCCTCCTCCTCTTGTTCTTGTTCTTGTTCTTGTTCTTGTTCTTGTTCTTGTTCTTGTTCTTGTTCTTCTTCTTCTTCTTCTTCTTCTTCTTGTTCTTCTTCTTCTTGTTCTTCTTCTTCTTCTTCTTGTTCTTCTTGTTCTTCTTGTTCTTCTTGTTCTTCTTCTTCTTCTTCTTCTTCTTCTTCTTCTTCTTCTTCTTCTTCTTCTTCTTCTTCTGAGCCCTCCGGGGGAGGGCGGTCTATAAACCTAATAAAATAAATAAATAAATAAATAAATAAATAAATAAATAAATAAATAAAACCAGCATCCCTGCCACACCCCCACCATGCCCCAGAATCCCCTGCCTTGCCCCGCCACGCCCCCACCTCATCAATGCACCAGCGCACACCCAGGGCATCCCAACCCCCCTGTTGGCGCTACACCCCTGGTTGGGACTGAGAGAGTTTAAAGAGAACTGTGACTGGCTCAAAGTTACCCAGTGGGCTTCATGTGGAGGAGTGGGGAATCAAACCCAGTTCTCCAGATTATAGTCCATGGCTCTTCACCACTGAGAGCCACCATGGAGTAGTGGTTATGAGCAGTGGATTGTAAGTGGGGAACAAACCTGGTTGTCCAGATGACTGTCCACCACTCAGGTGGAGGAGCGGGGAATCAAACCCAGTTCTCTAGATTAGAGTCCATCACGTTTAAACACTACACCATGCTAGCTCTCCATGTTGGATCCCAGAATCTGGAGATCCGTTTTAATTTGGGCAGGTCTCCAAGTCTCGCTTGGAGGCTAGCAACCCTCAGCAGCAGGTGGCTTCTTCCAACAGGAGATTTATCAACTAGCCAAAGAGAACCATTGGATTTTTGTAATGCAGCTTCCTCCTTGAGCATAGGTAGGCAAACAGGCAGGCAAGACCTCCTTTGCTCCGCATGCTTAATTCAATGACACACTTTGTATTTTCATCTTGGTCCTTTCCCCACTTACCATCGACCACCCTTTGCTGCGTGCTACTCCCAGCGCGCGTCATTTCTGGCGCGCTCCCGGGCTTCCCCACCATCCCGCTCTCTGCGCAGGGTCATCAAAAGGCTCTGTTTTGAGGAGCGCCAGGAATGACGCGCGCTGAGGGGGCGCGAGAGCGGCAGCATTGGGGCAGCTGCGTTGTCGCTGCCCCTGTAGTGGGGAGTGCCGGGAGACCCCGCGCTACTTGGTGAGAGTAGCACGCAGCAGATGGTAAGTGGGAAAACGACCCTTGTTGTCAGTAATCCAAAACTTCACTCGAATCCTCCTTTGGACAGTTAGGGATAGCGATTTCGTTGGTTCCCCTGAGATTTCTGAAAACAAACCATTTTACCACCAACTCTACCCCACTCCCACGAAATGAGAAGTCATTTGTTCTCACTAGTAATTCTTTCCCCACTTTTAATCCTCTTTGCGTCGTTAATGTTGAAGAGTGATTAAACCTTCATCCTACCGGCAGTGACCCAGGCCGCCGGTGCATTTTAATTTTTCATATCTTCCCTCCCTCCCGCCCCCCCCCACTCCACTCCTCTGCCTATGTCGGTCAACAATGCCCTCTGGCTATATATTGCATCAAAGGATATATTATACGCTGTTACTATGTTCTGGATGCTGGCTCCGGGCGAAAAAAAAATCTGCAGAACGCAGCGACGGAGTGCAAGCCGTTTTCCTTTAGTCAAATGTTTTTTCCCCCGTAACTTGAAAATGTCAACACAACGAGAAGTCATGAGATCAACTCATAAATATTCAAAGCCCTTCCTTTTTTGTAAAAAAATAAGAATAAAAAAGTGTTACCACCAGCATTTTGCTAACTGCTCTCTCCTTAACCCTGGTCGCTGTCTGCGCAGCTACCACGCAGAGACATCTAGTACTTAAACATTGTTTTAAGGGCTAAACAAACAAACAAGAAAGCGCAAATGCTGCGAGAAATGCTGTTGGGCTCGATTTAGAAGCAGCCGAAAACTTCGACAGGGTGGCTTGGTCTTCCAAATCGTCGTCTGACTCTCTAGCCCAGTGATTCTCAACCAGGGTTCTGAGGTACCCTGGTGTGCCATGAGCATGGCCCAGGGGTATCGTGACAACACTACTGGCCCCCCTCCCTTTTCAGAATTGCCGTCCACATGGTGCCAATCAGGCCGGCAGTGGCAGCAGCCTCCGGTCCTCCCTGGTCTCCCTGTCAGCATGTTGACCGGAAAATCTCCATGCATGCATCGTGGGGGTTGTAAGGTGGGGCGAGGGCACTCACAGGCTGGCGGGCTGAGCCCTACAAGCTGCTAACCCTCTGGAGCAGCAGCCCATGCCAGCACGCCAACTCAGCCCCTTCCAGCCTGCCCAGAGGTTGACCTGGCCGGACTACCTAGCGCTAGACCTGGCCCACTTCCATCCTGCCCAGCAGTAGCCCTGGGCCCCTTCTGGCCTGTCCAGCAGTAGACCTGGGCTCTCCTCTGTGAGATTGGCAGATCTCTCTCTTCCTCTCCCTCTCCCATATCTAGGGGAAATGGAGCCCATGGGTGTGTGTGTGTGTGTAAAACTCAGATTTTGCCCCGGGCTCCATTTTCCCTAGATACACCACTGGGGAGTGGCAAGCAGTGGTACTGGGAGGGGAAGGTGGGAGGGGTGGCATGTTTCTTATCCTCCACTGTTTCCCATACTCCACTTTGAGAGCCAGTGTGGTGTCGTGGTTAAGAGCCGTTGACTCTAATTCAAAGAACTGGGTTTGATTCCCCACTTCTCTGCATGAACGGTGGACTCTGCTCTGAAGGATCATGTTTGTTTCCCACTCCTCTACATGAGTGACCTTGGGCTAGTCACAGTTCTCTCAGAATTCTCTCAGCCCCACTAATCTTACAAGGTGGGGAGGGGAAGGGAAGAGGATCATAGGCTACTTCAAGACTCCTTAAAGATAGAGAAATGGTATTAAAAACCGTCGTATAAAAACCAACTCTCCTTCTTCTTACGTACTTCAAATTGACACTACATCGTGCAGAAACATGAAACCATCCCCGAAAATGGCAGAAGAGCAGAAAGATGATCCATACTGCAATCTTTCAAGCTGGAATTAACTTCAATGAATACTTGAGGAATCATAAATAAATGGTGTTTTCTTCATTAGACCAGCAGTTATGAAACTGAAGAGGAGCACTTAAGGTGGAGTAATTTGTTTCCCGAGGACGCGGCGAAGAAAAATGTCATCTCATTACATCATCGTTACTCTTCCGACTTTTCATCCCGCGCTTGTGATGAAGACTAATATGAGAATTCGGGACGCGGGGTGCCATTTCGCCTTGTTGCTGACATGCGGATTACCTTCATTGCAACGGCATTTTAATTGATAATTCAATGGAATATTTTCTCCCTGCCACGTGGTAGGTGCCGCTAATCCTATTAATTCCCCACAAAGCTATAAGGCATTCTGCTCAAATTTGTGTTGTCTTTGTAATGCGGTATCACAATAGACAAGAGCCCGGGTGGCGTGTAGCAGATTGCTCCTCCCCCCTCCCCCCACCTCTTCTTCTTGGCATTTTTATTGAAAATCAAGATGCTGCATTTGCTCCATTATAATAATGAAGCTGACGATTTCCAATCTGTTTAATAAAGGGCTCCTGTGTTGGAATATTTCTATCGAATTAACCAGCTGGTGAGATTGTATCTTTATTACTTTTTTCAAAAGAAAAACTCGGACATTAATTATTAAAAAAACAGCATTCTGTTTGGAAACTTCTCCGGCCCTCTGCCTGCAACTCGGTACTCTGTTACCAACCTCTCCAAAAGTCGCGTCTCGAAAAGGATATCGCTGAGCCGGAAAAGGTGCCGAAAAGCCAAAATGATCCGTCAAACACTTGCTATGCCAGGAAAGACTTCAGAGTTTGGGGCCTTTCTAGGGCCCTTTCCGCACGGGCCAAAAACAGTGCCCTAGGGATGGCAAAAACGCCGTCCCTAGGGAACTGTTTGCACGGGGGGTGCAGCTGCATCGCAGCAGTGCCGCCCTTGCTCCCCCCAGTGGTGTGAAGCCACTGTTTCCCAACCTCATTTCCCAAGCGAGGTTTTCCAGAAACAGCAGCTTCCAAACGCTGCCGTGTGAACGGCAGCAGCTGGAAGGAGCCACTCCCCTTTTCCCAAATGCCCTACCTTCCCTCCGACCTTCCAGTGCGTTGCCCAGGCCTGGGGACATGCCCCCCCTGCCCTGTGACTACAGAGTTGTCGCGCAGGGCGGGGGGTGTGTCCCCTGGCCTGGGCGACACACCAGAAGGTCAGAGGGAAGGTTAGGCGTTCGGGCGACATCGTACCGCTGCGCCGTCTTCCCCGCCCCTACTGGGACCACCCCCCAAGCGTGGCTGTGCAGAAACGGCCTAGATGTTTAAAAAGGAATAATGTTGAAGACCTCTGGCTTACTGGCCAAGCACGTGCTTTACTTAAAACAGATTTCAGATTCAACCCAACGTCTCCATTAAAAAGGACCAGACAGTAGCGTGACCTCAACTTTAAACTCTGAGAAGCTGCTGCCTGTCCAAACAGACAAAACTGCCTTGATGGAGAAATTGTCTGATTCAGTATATGTAATGTTGCCAGGTCTGGGTTGGGGGAGAAGATGAAGATGAAGAAGACGACGAAGACGAAGACGAAGACGAAGACGAAGACGAAGACGAAGACGAAGACGAAGACGAAGAAGAAGAAGAAGAAGAAGAAGAAGAAGAAGAAGAAGAAGAAGAAGAAGAAGAAGAAGAAGACGACGACGACGACGACGACGACGACGACGACGACTTTGGATTTATATCCCCCTTTCTCTCCTGTAAGGAGACTCAAGGTGGCTTACAAGCTTCTTCCCTTCCTCTCCCCACAGCAAAAATCTCCTTTCCTTTCCCCCCAATCCTGTGAGGTGGATGGGGTTGAGAAAGCTCCCAAAGACTGTGACTAGCCCAAGGTCACCCAGCTGGCATGTGGTGGAGTGCACAAGCTAATCTGGTTCCCCAGATAAGCCTCTACAGCTCAAGTGGCAGAGCAGGGAATCAAACCCAGTTCTCCAGATTAGAGTGCACCTGCTCTTAACCACTACACCATGCTGGAGATTTTGGGGACGGAAGGGGATTCAGACCTAAAACATAAATTGCTAAGATTTGGAATGTGTGGAGACTCACTTCCAGCCAATCGCTACACATTCTAAAGAAGAAGAAGCAGGCCCTGGTGGGGCAGCAGCAGCAGGCCACTCTCCTGCCTGTCCCAGCACAAGCACTCCCAATCGCCCTCCAACCATCCCCCCCACAAAAAGACAAGCAGGGTCCAGTGGGGCAGCAGTGAGAAAAAACTCACTTGCCTGCTGCTTCTCCTGCCCGTTTCCCCCCAACTCAATGCTCGCTGGTCCGGCCACTTTTCCTGCCCACATTTTCCTCCAAATAACTGTTTGCTTGCCCACTGCTTTCCCTTCCCCCTGCCTACCCCAACTTCCAATCAGATTGCCTTAATGGTCATTGGTCAAAGCTGAATACTTTTTGCGCCTGCATCGTAGCCAATCAGGTGGGAACCGGTTTCAGATCTCTCGCTCGAGGGAAATTCACCATGTTTCAGACTTGCCGAATTTTTGATTTCTTGCAAGGAATAAGCAAAAAAGGTGCTGTGTGGTTAGAACACGGCCATACAGCCCGGAAACCACACAGCATCCCACTAAATAATGTACTTTCAATCCCTGGAAATGCCGAATTTTTGATTTTGCCTTGCCGAATTTTTGATTTTGCCTTGCCGAATTTTTGATTTTGCCTTGCCGAATTTTTGATTTCTTGCAAGGAATAAGCAAAAAAGGTGCTGTGTGGCTAGAACACGGCCATACAGCCCGGAAACCACACAGCATCCCACTAAATAATGTACTTTCAATCCCTGGAAATGCTCTTTAACGATCATTTGCAGGCGGATTTTGCCACTTCAGACAGTACAGTCTAGTTGCAAAATGAACGAAACGTGCCTGAAGCTAAGGGATCCCCAACCCTTTTGAGCCCACGTTTCAAGTTTTACAGCATGGTGCACACAACCACCAAACAGCCATCCGAGTAGGCAGAGACAGCAATAAAACGATTGCACACAGCAAAGATCCTTGTGTGGCGGTGGCAGCTGTTGCTAAATCAACATTTTTTTAAATCGATCTGCACAGCCAACCAAATCTCCAACAGCCAATCAGAACTTGTGAGGTCGGTGGGGTTGAGAGAGTTCTGAGAGAACAGTGACTACTAGCCCAAGGTCACCCAGCAGGAATGTAGGAGTGCAGAAACACATCCGGTTCACCAGATAAGCCTCTGCCACTCAGGTGGAGGAGCGGGGAATCAAACCCGGTTCTCCAGATTATAATCAACCTGCTCTTCATCACAACACCACACTGGTGGAATCTATTGCATTGTCCCACACCAGTGGCGTAACTAGGCAAACTGGAGCCCTGGGCAAAACCTGAGTTTGATGCCCCCCCTGGCGCGTGCCCAATGCAACACGCACCCCCCTTGTAGCTACGCCCAGTGGTGTATCTAGGCAAACTGGAGTTTGGCGCCACCCATGGGCAGCCACCCTCCCCCACTGTGACCAAGCAATGATTTTTTACACCAGGTTGTTTCAAAGTCACCATCACATTATAGAACATGCCCCAACTCACAAATCTGAACACAGAAATAAGCCATGCCACACAGCAGAAATAAATTTTTGAAAACATTTTCAAAATGCTTTCAAAATGTTTTATTACTGCTATGAAAACATTTTATGGTGTTGTATCCAGTCCCACCAATTGAGGGAAACAGCATCACTTTCAATGTTTAAACTGGGGTCCTCAGATTCTCCCTTTAAATCCATGTCAAAGGCGGGAGGGTTTAAAAGGAAAATCTGTGGAAATTTGGGAAGTGCCTGCTGTCAGGGGTGCAATTGTTAAGCTAGCAGCACCAAACTTTCAGGGTATATTTAGGAGACTCTCCTAATGATACCACCCAGGTTTGATGAAGTTTGGTTCAGGGGATCCAAATTTATGGACCCTAAAAGGTGTAGCCCCCATCTTCTGTTAGCTCCCATTGGAAACAATGGATGATGGGGCACCCCCTTTGGGAGTCCATAGCTTTTGACCCCCTGGACCAAACTTCACAAAACCTGGGTGTTATCAGTAAGAGACTCTCCTGATGATACCTCCCAGGATTGGTGAAGTTTGGTTCAGGGGATCCAAAGTTATCGACCCTCAAAGGTGTAGCCCCCATCTTCTGTTAGCTCCCATTGGAAACAATGGGGATGGGGCACCCCCTTTGGGAGTCCATAACTTTGGACTCCCAGAACCAAACCTCACCAAACCTGGGTGATAGCATCAGGAGAGTCTCCTGAAACAGCTCTGAAATTTTGGTGCTGCTAGCCTAGAAACTGCGCCCTCTGCAGGCCAAAGAAAAACACTGAAATACAAAAAATCCCACAAACGAACCTGCAGTTTTTGCGCCCCCCACAGGGCTGCGCCCAGGGCAACTGCCCACTTTGCCCTATGGGAGGAATGCCTCTGTCCCACACTGAATCCTGCCCAGGGGCCATCCCCATCCCCCTTCCTTGCTTTGCTCCTTGGCCCTTTTGCTCCCTATCTTGTATAAATTATTTTTGCATATTTTATGTTAATTTCAGGGAGGAGTCTGGCCGCTCCCTTCTTTTGTGGGTGGTTTTAAAGGAATTGGGTTACGGGGCGCCATTACTATTGTTATTGTTTCGGACCGCTGTTTTAAATGGTTTTAATGGTTTTAATGGATTTTAGTGTATATGGTCACTATTGTGACCCTTGTTTTATATTGTACGTAGATTAATGTTGTACACTGCCCAGAGCCCCTTGGGGATTGGGCGGTCTATAAATTTAAATGAATGAATGAATGAATGAATGAATGAATGAATGAATGAATGAATGAATCTCCAGAAGTTTTCCAACCTGAATGTGGCAACCCTACCTCCTCGCCCCCCAGCAAAATGTCCAAGAAGTAGGGGGTGAAGAGCACACCTGTATTGGATTTCAGCACACTTGAATGTGAATTGAATAAACCCCTTTTCCCAAAGGTGTCGTCCGCTTATCGGGTTCTTAAGTACATTAAGACTGCTGGGCGGGTGGCGGGGGGGAGGGGGCAGGGAATTAGTCCTCCGTCGTTCCCGTGATTCCTTTGACCTTCAGACTTCTAATGGCACCTCCGACAAAATGAACATAATCTAATGGACAGCGGGAAAGAGGCAACTGCTGGGTACATCTGTCGTATTACCAGCCTGTCTGAACAGTCAATGAAGCAGGTACAGACCATAAGAGGCCTGCTCGGTTTAGCTCCGGGGTCTGCAGAGAAGGAGCGTGATCATTTGTCTTTATTTACTGAACTCTGCTTTCTGTTTCGAAAAAAAGAGGGGGGGAGAGAGAGAGAGTAAAAAAAATGACAGGTTGACGAAAACCCAACCTGCCGGTGCCCACTGCCACAAGATAAATGCTAGCCGTACGCCGTGGAGCCAAGGACAGCTCTGAACGTCCTGTCACCGCGTTTCAGGAGGTACCTATTACGGAGAAAATGGAAGCCAGGTGGAAACACCTGGATGCTGTTTACTGGACCTGTTCTAGTTCATCTGCTCTGTTGCAAGGCTTATGTTTCAAATGGGGGGGGAGTTGGGCATGTTTCAGAGCCACCGGCTTCTGCAGGACCTGGCTAAGTTTAATTTTATCTATATTTGGAAAGGCAAGGGAATGGGGGAAAAAACCCAGTGAAGTCAAAAACCAACCTGCAACCTTCTACATGCCAAGTCAGGTCTGCGCATACAGACAGAGAGACCCGCTATGCCAGTGGTGTCGAACCTATGACACGGGTGCCAGAGGTGGCACTCGGAACCCACTCTGGGGGCACGCACGCACAGTTTGTTTGTTTGTTTGTTTGTTTGTTTTTTATTTTTTATTTTTTATTTGTTTATTTATTTCTCAGTCTTATAGACCGCCCAACCCCCGAAGGGCTCTGGGCGGTGAACAACATAAAATAACAGTTACATAATAGACTGTAAATAATTTAAGCTAAAATGCAGCAATTAAGAACGACTAATAACAGCAATGCCCACAACAATCCCTGTTAAACTCTCCCAGAAGGGGAGAAAAAGAGTGGGCCCATAGATGGTAATGGGCCCAAAATGTAGGAGGAGGCGGGGGCACTTATATCAGCGGCTGGACACTCCAAAGGCCCAGTGGAACAACTCCATCTTGCAGGCCCTGCGGAACTCACCAAGATCCCGCAGGGCCCGGACAGCTGGAGGAAGAGTGTTCCACGTTTGTCACGTGGGGGGGAAATCGCCCCACTCCACACACACACATCTAGGCTGGCCTGGGCCGCTTGACTTGATGTGGGTGCACCTCAGCGAGCAGGGAGGACTCGGCTAGTGGGCCTGTTGCCTGTGCTCCAGATGGCTGCTGCCCGGGGATGGGGGGCAGAGGCAGTGGAGATGCTAGAGAGGCGCACAGTGGCCCATGTGGGACTTGCTGGGGGCTACAGCAGGCTGGCCCCTGCTCGAGGGGGTTATTCTGGTTAAATTGCCGCGTTGGCACTTTGCGATAAATAAGTGGGTTTTGGGTTGCAATTTGGGCACTCGGTCTCGAAAAGGTTCGCCATCACTGCGCTATGCAGTTTTTGTTCAACCACAAAACGCCTTTCCGCCCGGAAGGAGCACTGAAAGGGAAACCTAAAGGCCGAGCCGGAGGAAAATCAAGGTGACCCATGAAGGACAGTGTCGAATTGTAAAGAGTGACTCTGGTCTCAATTTGTAGAGCCAGCATGGTGTGGTTGTTAAGAGCAGGTGGACTCTAATCTGGAGAACCGGGTTTGATTCCCCACTCCTCCATCTGAGTGGCGGAGGCTCATCTGGTGAACCAGATGCGTTTCTACACTCCTGCTGGGTGACCTTGGCCTAGTCACAGTTCTCTCAGAACTCTCTCAGCTGAGAGAGTTCCAACGCAGCCATTTTCTGCAGGTGAACTGTTCTCTGTTTTGAACAGTGGTGGGATCCAAAAATTTTAGTAACAGGTTCCCATGGTGGGGGGATTCAAACTGTGGCGTAGCGCCAATGGGGCTGGGTGGGGCATGATGGGTGGGGCATTCCTGGGCAGGGCTGTGGCAAGGACGCAGCCGCTGCGCTGGTCCTTGGGTGGGAAACGAATGCATGCAGGTGCAGGCTGCCACACACGCCAGTGCACCTCCTGCTAGACTGCTTCAAGTTCTGCGTGCTACTGCTGAGAGGAGGGGTGTAACTAAGGCAAAAATCACATGGCAAAATCACCAATTAATAACCCCCTCTCAGCACACACAAATAATGAGTAACCTACCCTCGGGTACCTGTGAGAACCTGCTGGATCCCACCTCTGGTTGTGAACCCAGGATATCTCCAGCCACCAACTGGAGGTTAGCAACCCCAGCAACAGGGGGCAGTGGTAAACGTCCTCACAAAGAATCACATGACATCATTAACCCCACCTGCCACAGCTTCTGCTTCACCAGAAAGAACATTCTAGAGATTCAGTCAGTCACAGAATTATCCACCAATCACACCTCTGCTAGTTGAGGAAACAGAGAAGGGGCTCCACCTCCTCCCCCAATTGTACCAGTATCTTGACCTGAAACCCATGAATGTACGTGGGGTTTTTTTAACGTGCCCAACAGTGTTTTCCCAATACAGTTGCCAACTCCGGATCAGGAAATTCCTGGATATTTGAGATTGAAACTTTGGAACAGGAATGTTTAGACAGGGCGAGAGGGTACTTCGGTGGGTTATAACGCCGTACAGTTTTCGTTCTGTGGCTGCCATTTTCTCTAGGGAAATTTATCTCTGCAGTCTGGAGATCATTTGTAATTCCAGGAGATATTGACACCCCACCGAGAGGTTGGTAAACCTAGTCCCTGGGACTACTTCCGGTCAGGAAAAAGATACCTGTGGGGAGGGGAGGCTAACGATCCTTTCCTGCACATAACACAGTTGTGATCTTAACTTGGCATTACACATATGTTAAATGAGGAAAACCTACAATTAACGTACGGGTGTTGCACATGACACAGGTTGGGGACTCCAGACCCAGCCTTTGCATTCTGTGTGAATCTGTCCTGCGAACCATTGTCTATTTTCACCGTCTGCTGTAAGGTGTAGTGGTTGAAGCATCACACTAGGATAGGCGAGATGCCCAGTGATGGGATCCAAAAATTTTAGTAACAGGTTCCCATGGTGGTGGGATTCAAAAAGTGGCGTAGTGCCAATGGGGCTGGGCAGGGCACGACAGGGGCGTGGCCAGGCATTCCGGGGGCGTGGCGTTAATAGTTTCTCTGTTATTGCAAAAAACTCTTACTGTAAAAAAAAAGTTCCTCATTTCCAGTTGGTATCTTTCTGTCCATAATTTAAACTCATTATAGCAAGTCCTATCGTCTACTGCCAACAGAAACAACTGCTTCTCCTCTAATTGACTGCCTGTCAAATACTTAATACTTTCAAATACTTAATTTTGTTTCTAGAAATCAAAAGAAGGATACTTTCCTTAAACAAGGAACTTGACCATATTTCTAAAACATGTTTTTAAAACAGCCCAAGAGGGAGAATGATCCCGTTTTCTACCTTCGCTAACCAGCCACATAGGAAACAACAGGACTTGATGATTTTTGGACCTAATGGAATTTCTAATGGAAAAGCAGACCCAATTAGTAACCCCCTCTCGGCACACACAAATAATTAGTAACCCACTCTCGGGAACTGGTGAGAACCTGCTGGATCCCACCTCTGGAGATGCCGGTTTGAATCTGTCCTCTACCATGGAAGCTGGCGGGGTGATCTTGGGCCAGCCACGCCCTCTCAGCTTACAGTACCCCAAAAAGGTTGTTTGCAAAGATACAGCAGAGAAGAGAATAATGCACGACATTTTGGTGCAAGCTGAAGGGAAAAGGTGAGGATTAAATGAGGCAAATAAATACTCAACTTCCATCGGTAAGATTGTAAGCTCTTAACGTGTCCAGAGGAGGGCAACCAAAATGGTACAAGGTCTGGTAATCCATGCCCTACAAAGAAAGACTTAGGGAGCTGGGGGTATTTAGTCTGGAGAAGTGAAGGTTAAGGGGGGACATGATAGCTATGTTTAAATGTTTGAATGGGTGCCATGTTGAAAAAGGGAGCAAGCTTGTTTTCTGCTGCCTCAGAGACTAGGAAAACAGGTGCAGGAAAAGAGATTCCACCTAAACATTAGGAAGAACTTCCTGACTGTCAGGGCTGTTCGACAGTGGAATTCACTGCCTCGGAGAGTGGTGGAGTCTCCATCTTTGGAGGTTTTTAAACAGAGGCTGGATGATCTTATGTCAGGAGTGCTTTGATTGTGTGTTCCTGCAGGGCACAGGTGTCAAACTTGCGGCCCTCCAGATGTTATGGACTACAGTTCCCATCATCCACTGCCAGCATGATGCTGGCAGGGGGTGATGGGAACTGTAGTCCATAACATCTGGAGGGCCACGAGTTTGACACCTATGCTGCAGGGGGTTGGACTTGCAGGGGGTTGGACTTGATGGCCCTTGGGGTCTCTTCCAACTCTATGGCCCCTTCCGCACACGCAAAATAATGTGTTTTCAAACCACTTTCACAACTGTTTGCAAGTGGATTTTGCCGATCCGCACAGCTTCAAAGAGCACTGAAAGCAGTTTGAAAGTGCATTATTCTGCATGTGCGGAAGGAGTCTACGATTCCTTCTGGCAAAGGTCTTTCTTTGGACTGCTATAACTCAACAGTTGCCAGGTACCTAGACTTGTGCGCCAATAATCTTTTTTTAGCCACCACCTGCAGAGGCGCAGCTTGAACAAAGTTGATTTCGGTCAGAGAGATTTCTTTCCTTCCTGCCTCACACCTTTCCCTGATTCATATGGAGCTGGGGGAAAGAAACAGCTGGGGAGAATCGCTCGTGGAGAAACAGGCTGTGCGTTCGAGAGTAATTTGAATAGCCCGTGATCCGTGATGTCCGCTGGTTTGTCACACCTGGCCGAATCATCTGTGTTGGGCTATGGTGTGCTGCGGGGCTCAGCTTGAGTGATGCAGCTGGTAGAGACCTGTGTTCCAGTTGGCGTTGCCATAACTGGCATGAGGGAATTTTCTCTGACCGTGTTCGAGGGGACAGCCGGGCTGATCTGGGAACAGAAATCCCCCCAAACCCTCAGAACGTGGGCTTTAAAACAACAGCTTGCTTCTATTTATTTTCAGGGAGTGTTTGTATCGCTTGCACTTAAATTGACATGGCTGAACAAGCAGTTGTTCAAAGGTATTGTCGAAGGCTTTCACAGCCGGAATCACCGGGGTGCGGTGTGGTTTCCGGGCTGTATGGCCGTGTTCTAGCAGCATTCTCTCCTGACGTTTCGCCTGCATCTGTGGCTGGCATCTTCAGAGGATCTGATGGTAGGAATGAAAAGCAAGCGGAGTATAAATACTGTGAGGTCAAAAGGTGAGGCCCTCTGAATAGAGGAGCAATTGAAATTCACAAGCACATGGACAACTTCAACAGGAAGGAAGAAACCAGTGTTGAAAAACTCTAGAAACAAGACAGTGACTAATCAGCTCCACACAAACACAGGATAACTACAGACAATAGCAACCAAGGAAACAAAGACCAGGATACTTCTATTCAGATGCATTCACCTATTGACTTTGCTATCTTACTCCCAGGCTACAGACTTCTTTGTGACTCACATGCCAGGCTACTCTATTCAGAGGGCCTCACCTTTTGACCTCACAGTATATATATTCCGCTTGCTTTCCATTCCTACCATCAGATCCTCTGAAGATGCCAGCCACAGATGCAGGCAAAGCGTCAGGAGAGAATGCTGCTAGAACACGGCCATACAGCCTGAAACCACACAGCACCCCAGTTGTTCAAAGGTCTCCTTTGCCTAGGAACAATGGGGTTGCCAGCCTCCAGGTGGGTTCTGGAGATGTCATCGAATTTCAAATGATCTCCAGACTACAACAATCAGTTTCCCTGGAGAATATGGCAATTTTTTTTGGGGGGGGGTAAACTTTATGGTATTAAATGCCACTGAGACCCTTTCCTTCCTAAAACTCCATCCCCCCATGCTCCATCCCTGAAGAAAAATAAGCCCCTGAAGAAGAAGAAGAAGAAGAAGAAGAAGAAGAAGAAGAAGAAGAAGAAGAAGAAGAAGAAGAAGAAGAAGAAGAAGAAGAAGAAGAAGAAGAAGAAGAAGAAGAAGAAGAAGAAGAAGAGGAGGAAGAGGAAGAGGAAGAGGAAGAGGAAGAGGAAGAGGAAGAGGAAGAAGAAGAAGAAGAAGAAGAAGAAGAGGAAGAGGAAGAGGAGGAGGAGGGGGGGAGGAGGGGGGAGGAGGAGGCGGAGGGGGAGGAATTTGGATTTACTGTATTTGGATTTACTAGAAATTTGGATTTACTAGGAAACACTTCTTCACACAACCCGTGATTGGTGTTTGCAATATGCTGCCACAGGAGGTGGTGATGGCCACTAACCTGGATAGCTTTAAAAGGGGCTTGGACAGATTTATGGAGGAGAAGTCGATCTATGGCTACCAATCTTGATCCTCCTTGATCTGAGGTTGCAAATGCCTTAGCAGACCAGGTGCTCAGGAGCAGCAGCAGCAGAAGGCCATTGCTTTCACATCCTGCTTGTGAGCTCCCAAACGTATCTGGTGGGCCACTGCGAGTAGCAGAGTGCTGGATTAGATGGACTCTGGTCTGATCCAGCAGGCTAGTTCTTATGTTCTTATATCCTGCTTTTCTCTCCTGTAAGGAGACTCAGTGTGGCTTACAAACTCTTTTCCCTTCCTCTCCCCACAACAGACACGTTGTGAGGTAAGTGGAGGAGCAGGGAAACAAATCCAGTTCGCCAGATAGCAGACCGGCACTCATGTGGAGGAGTGGGGAATCAAACCCTGTTCTCCAGATTAAAGTTCACCACTCTTAACCACTACACCATATTTGCTCTCAAAGATTCAGGAATTTCCCAACCTGGGGTTAGCAACCCTGTGGAGGAGTTATGTGTCAGTCCTCTGAGCCTTTATACCACAATGGGATCCGATTTGTCCCTAATATCCATAATTCTGCTGATGTCACACCAACAACATCCAATCACCTCCTGCTTACTTAAATCTGAAGAAGCAATGGAACTCCTACACCCATCTTTCCATCCTGGGTTGCTGTTGGAATGCGAACATCAATTCTGAGGTTACTTTTATAACCCAAGGCTTGATTTGTATTCGATGATTCAATATTGTAAACTTGCAATTAAGTTGGAAGTAAGGAGAGTTCTTAAAATCTGCCTTTATAACAGGTCTCTTATAAAATCCTGCCACTATATATGTCATGTGAGGCACATAACCAGGTCGCAATGGATAGGTTACTATCAGTATAGGCATCAAACAATATATAAGACCAACTGCAGAAATATCTGGGGTGTTGTGGGGTTTCCGGGCTGTATGGCCGTGTTCCAGTAGCATTTTCTCCTGACGTTTCACCTGCATCTGTGGCTGGCATCTTCAGAGGATCTGACGGTAGTAAAGATGCAGGCGAAACGTCAGGAGAAAATGCTACTGGAACATGACCATACAGCCCGGAAACCCCACAACACCCCAGTGATTCCAGCCATGAAAGCCTTTGACAATGCAGAAATATCATTTGTGTATAATTTTGAGGCCTGATAACTTAATTCTTTTGACAATCTGATCTGGGTTTTTCGGGGGAGGGGGGCGAGTCTGTTCTTCCTTTTGCTTTTGACCCCACAACAATGATGCAAATATTACATCTGCAGGATATTATAAAAACTGTATTGTCGAAGGCTTTCACGGCCGGAATCACTGGGGTGCTGTGTGGTTTCCGGGCTGTATGGCCGTGTTCTAGCAGAATTCTCTCCTGACGTTTCGCCTGCATCTGTGGCTGGCATCTAAAGAGGATCTGATAGTAGGAATGGAAAGCAAGTGGAGTATATATATACTGTCAGGTCAAAAGGTGAGGCCTTCATTGTTACTCCCAGGGTACAGACTTCTTTGTGACTCACATACCAGGCTACTCTATTCAGAGGGCCTCACCTTTTGACCTCACAGTATATATACTCCACTTGCTTTCCATTCCTACTATCAGATCCTCTGAAGATGCCAGCCACAGATGCAGGCGAAACGTCAGGAGAGAATGCTGCTAGAACACGGCCATACAGCCCGGAAACCACACAGCACCCCATTATAAAAACTGTTACCCAGGGAGGGGGCCAGGCACACACTTCGCGCAGGCCCCGTTCCCAAAATGAGTTAGGGCCGTTCTATTCCCCTCAACCCAGGATTTTTTTAAAAAAATCACTAAACCAGCAATTTTTTTTGCACAATCCTGGATTGGAGGCACTCCAGTGCTAACCCATCAGGCAGGAGACACTTCATTCCCTGTTCAATTTAGGTTCCCTGCCTGGTTGATCAGCACATCGTGGGCAGATTCTATGAGCACCCACCAATGTATAGAGTCTCCAAATCAAGTTTTTCCCCCATGGAAGTGAGTAAGATTGCCATATAGATCTAAAGCAACATATTTGAGTTTTGAGTTGAGTTTGGATTTATATCCCCCCTTTCTCTCCTGCAGGCGACTCAAAGGGGCTTACAATCTCCTTGCCCTTCCCCCCTCACAACAAACACCCTGTGAGGTAGGTGGGGCTGAGAGAGCTCTGAGAAGCTGTGACTAGCCCAAGGTCACCCAGCTGGTGTGTGTGGGAGTGTACAGGCTAATCTGAATTCCTTAGATAAGCCTCCACAGCTCAGGCGGGAGAGCTGGGAATCAAACCTGGTTCCTCCAGATTCGATACACGAGCTCTTAACCTCCTACTGCTGCTCCTATTCACTATTCACTATTCACTATTCACTATTCACTATTCACTATTCACTATTCACTATTCACTATTCACTATTCACTATTCACTATTCACTAATTGCGTGGACATTGCAGGAAAGTCCTTTTTCTTTCTTTTTTCTTTTGTGTGTTGAACATGCCCACCTATGCAGACAATTGGCTGCAGTGGCTCATGTCCGCATGTCTTTGCAGCTCTGCGTGTGTTGCAGGAAATAAAACAAAAGAGAAATGCCTCCATGCGAAGGCGTGAAAGCAACTTGGATTGTTTCCATGGGCTTTGATTGCTGCCTGAACAGGTAAACGGCACACGTGCGAATGGCAGAGAGGGAAATGGGTTCATTTGTAATGACTGCAACCATTCAGAATGTGCCGTGTGGAATCTTCCACCAACAACTCCAAACTGGTAGGGAAAGGCCCTCATCTTCCCTTCAATATCTTCCAGTTCATTCTGCCACAGTCTTATGCAAAAGATGAGTTTCAGTCCCATGCAAAAGATACGCTCCGGACTGGAACCACCGTTCAACACAGTTTGGATTTGAGCTGGTCCCTTCCTAAGACTTGGGCTCTGTAACTCCCTGGGGAAATTCCCAAGTTAATCACATTTCTAAACAAAATAATCTGTCCCAAAGCACTGCACGGCTTTGTAGTAAAAACGGACTTTTCAAATCCAGCTAAATCCCAAAACCGCTTCCTCTGTCCTCTGCGAGAAAACCAGGTTTCTCTACGACGATAGGATTTCGGTTAGCCCTAGGCGTTCCCCCCCACATCCTTCAGTTTAAGGATTTATGCGCAGAATTTACCCCTTCTCGAATTAATGCAGACCCCAACAGCGTGAAGATGGAAAGGAACGGACCCTATTAAGAGTTGATATTAAGTTAATAGCAGGTGACAGTGACTTCATAAAAAAAACCCGTGTAACACATCAAGGAGATGGAAATTTCAGTTCTGGTACATTACTCAGATTCCTTAGCCAGGGTCACAAGGATTATTTGTAAATTAAAAGAGAGAGAGAGAGAGAGAACGAGAGAGAGAGAGAGGCTGTCTATCAAAGTCAGGAGGATGGAGAACGGCTTGCTATTAACTATGAATGCAGATGCGTGGATATGACACATTTTGCTGCAGAAATGAAAAGCTTTTGCTCCATTTTAATTTCATTTCATTTATGAAACATCCATTTCTGATGTTCATTTTTATATGTGTTCTTTTGTTTTCTTTCTTTTTTAAAAAACCGATTTCATTGTTGTTCCATTTTGTCCTCGTCTCCGCCACTGGCTGCTGCCGCCTCTTCTGGCCAGCCATGCTGAAGGAGGAGGAGTTGGATTTATATCCTGCTTTTCTCTACTGCAAGGAGTCTCAAAGGAGCTTCCAACTCCTTTCTTTCCCTTCTCCACAAAAGACACTTTGGCCCCTTCCTCATTTGCAGAATAATGCATTTTCAATCCACTTCCAATGCACGTTGCAGCTGGATTTTACTGTGCAGAATAGCAAAATCCATTTTCAGACAATTGTGGAAGAGGATTGAAAGTGCATTATTCTGCACTAGCAGGGCCTGGCCACGCGTTGCTGTGGCGTTTTGTGGTGAAATTGGAAAGGAACAGTAGCAGCAAATCAATTGCAGAGGCCAGCAGTACGTGCTCATGTAAACACGCAGCCTGAAACTGTGCAATGTCAGTGATGTGTGTGCCCGCATTCCTTGGGGAGGGGGGGGGAATGGAAAGGCACCCCTCCCACACATCTAGGCTGGCTGGTCATGATCCTTTACCTGGGATTAAGTTGGGTTGGTAGCAACGGGTGTCGCTTCTGAGGAAACCCTCTGAGGGGCGCGATGCAGCCATTCAAAGTATGTCACGGTTGCTGTACCGAGCTTACTCCTGAGTAATGCGTGCCTGGTTTTCTTAACTGTAACCGCAGTATTCAGGGAATCTAGGGTGCCTGGCCCCTCCCTCCCATCCCTTGCATGTCGCCCCTCACTCTCTTCCCTCCCTCACTTCTCTTCCCTTGCATGCCACCCCTCCCCCTCCCTCCCTTCCCTTTCCCTCCGCTAGGGTGGGTGGGTCATATCAAGATGCTGGGCCCCCTGCCTCCCCTCCCTTGCATGCCACCCCTCACTCTCTCCCCTCTCTCACTTCTCTTCCCTTGCATGCCTCCCCCTCCGTCCCTTTCCTCTCCCTCCCTCTCTTCCCTTGCATGCCACCCCTCCCTCCCTCTCCCTCCCTTCCCTCTCTCTCGTGTGTATGTGTGTGTATGTGTTTCACTTCCACTCGAGTTACTGCCTATGTACTGTTTCCACTGCTCATCTCTGGCCATCTGAGTGAACATTCTAAGCAGCACAAACATTCTAAGGGTGACAGTGACACACAGGCAGCTGCACGTCCTTCACCAGGGAGCGCCAGGAAAAAGGCGTTTTACTGGGCCAGGTGTGAAATTTCAGGTATGTGAACATCTAAAAACACTCTCACCTGGCTGACTATAGTGGCTGGGAATTTTCAGAGGAATTGGCCCAGCAGTTACTGAGTTATACTATCATCAACAAAAACACTGTTAGCTTTTTATATATATAGATGTGTGGAAGGGGCCTTTGTGAGGTAGGTGAGGCTCAGAGTTGACGTCAAGGTAGGCAGTCCCCACCAGACCTGAGGTTAGAGAACCAACATAAGAACATCAGAAGAGCCTTGCTGGATCGGACTAGTGTTCCATCTAGTACAATATGGTATCACACCCAGTGGTCAACCAGAGGAACTAAGAGGGCATAGAGGCCAAGGCCTTCACAAGAACATCAGAAGAGCCTGCTGGATTAGGCCAGTGGTCCATTTAGTCCAACATCCTGCCTTACACAGTGACCAACCAGTTCCTCTGGAGGGCCAACAAGGAGGCACAGAGACCGAGGACTTCCCCTAATAAGAACTTCAGAACAGCCCTGCTGGATCAGACTAGCGGTCCATCTGGTCTAACATCCTGACTCACACAGTGGTCAACCAATTCCTCGGGAAGACCAACAACAGGTCATAGAGGCCAAAGCCTTCCCCTGACAAGAACAACAGCCACCTGCTCAGCACAGCCTACTTCAGAGGGTTGTTGTGAGAATACAGTGGAGGAACAGAGAATGATGTGAGCCATTTTGGGTCCCTAAAATTCTCCTTTAAAAGAATCAGGCAGCAGGTGATGGGAGAGACCTCAGACAGCCGTTGCCAGTCTGAGTAAACAGTATTGACCTTGAAGGACCAAAGGTTTGCTTCATGTGATCACAATAGTCCCTTTCAGATGTTCTAGATGGGTACCTTGGATCAGGGACTTCAATTCTTAATCGAAAAGGCCACTAGCAGTGGTGGGATCAAAAAAATTTAGTAACAGGTTCCCATGGTGGTGGGATTCAAACTGTGGCATAGCGCCAATGGGGCTGGGTGGGGCATTCCGGGGGCGTGGCCGGGCATTCCTGGGGCGGGGCATTCCGGGGGTGGGGCTGTGGCAAGGATGCAGCCGCTGCGCCGGTCCTTGGGCGGGAAACGAATGCACGCAGGCGCAGGCTGCCACGCACACCGGTGCACCTCCTGCTAGACTGCTTCAAGTTCTGCGCGCTACTGCTGAGAGGAGGCGTGTAATGAAGGCAAAAATCACGTGGCAAAATCACCAATTACCAAACACCGCCCTGAGCCCTTCGGGGGAGGGCGGTATAAAAATGAAATAATAAATAAAAAAAATAAAAAAAATTAGTAACCCCCTCTCGGCACACACAAATAATTAGTAGCCTACTCTTGGGAATCTGTGAGAACCTGCTGGATCCCACCTCTGGCCACTAGGTCTGGCTCACCCCTAGCCCTGGGTATACCCTGCATGGGAAGCAGGGGGGCTAAATATCTCTATCAAATAATTTCTCCCAGGTTATGTAGAGCAATGATGCTATCTCTATCAAATAATTTCTCCCAGGTTATGTAGAGCAATGATGCTGGCTCGTTGCAATGCTTTTCCATCAGCTGCGGTAACAAAGAGATTTGCCAAAATCCCTTACCATCAAAGGCTTTGTGTGTGCAATGGGGACTCTGTAGTATATATCTTACTCTACTGCCCACTTCATATTGCACTTAGAACAAAACCACTATCACTGTTGTTAGCTAAAAAAAGAGCATGCTTCCAATTCGCAGAAGATCGTCTTCTTTTTAGACAATACAACCAGTGATGTAACTGATTCAGCAGCCCAATTTCTTGACTTATTTATAATTCAGAGTTCTAAGGGTAAACTTGACTAATACCTCCTTCCTCTCCTTCCTTTTTATTTTTATTATTATTTCTCTTCTCTTTTTTGTCCTTTGTCTGGCCTGAATGAAACTATGGTTTATGGAAATGTACTGTTATGCCAATGTTGATATTGTTGATATAGTACAGTGATGGTGAACTTTTTCAAGACCGAGTGCCCAAATTGCAACCCAAAACCCACTTATTTATCACAAAGTGCCAACACGGCAATTTAACCTGAATACTGAGGTTTTAGTTTAGAAAAAACTATTGGCTCCGAGGCGTGCGTTACTCGGGAGTAAGCTTGGTAAAGCAACCATGCAACGCTTTGAACAGGTGAATCACGACCCTAGGAGGGTTTACTCAGAAGCAACCCACTATTGCCAGGTAAAGGATTGTGCTTTAGTTTTTCTCATGAAAATCAGTGGGGTTTAATAGCGCTTAACGGGGTTACCTACACTGCCTCCCCAAAAGTAGGTCTTAGGTTTAATGCTAATAATCGAGCCCAGTGGCCCAGGCCAGCCTAGATGTGTGTGTGTGTGGGGGGGTTGACTCTGTTAGCACCTGCCCACAGAGAGGGCTCTGAGTGCTATCTCTGGCACCCATGCCCTAGGTTCGCCACCACTGATATAGTAGATGGGTACCATTGAATACTATTGCTCTGGACAATTGGGGATTGAGAAAAAGCTGGTTTCCCTGACTGGTTAGCAGAAAATGAAACTTTTGTTCCTAAGATTCGGCGCCCCCCCCCCCCCCCGGGATAGACGACATGTTCCAGTTTGACAGAATTTACACAAAAAATCCCCCTTCAAATTGACAGAGTAGTTCAAGAGTTGACTAGTAACCCGGTTCTCCAGAATAGAATGCACCTGCTCTTAACCACTACATCATGCTGGAGTCATACCCCTGCTGAACACCCCACCGAATTTGGGCTCCAAGCCCAAATCTCCAGGCACGTCCAACCCAACGTTGGCCAACTTGGATATCACCTTCCTCAGATAGTTCCTCCTGCCAGAACAGTCAAAAGACCTGGTCCCATTCCACTCAGGGCAACACTGGATATGGAATCCTTCGCCAGCAGTGTTTTCAGCGCAATCGTAACTTTTCGAGCATCTTCTGTCCTCTTAACACTGGGCGGAAGCCAAGACAGCCTTTTTGAGTGATACAGTAATTATGTGGTTATTAAAAACAGTAATCATCCAAGAAATAGCCGGTGCTGAAAAAAAAGAGAGGGAGAAAATCAAGGGGAAATATATAGGCATTGCACAAATGGAGCTTCCCAATTGTCTGCATTTATACAGGGCAGGAAAAAAAAGGAAAGATGCGTAAAGAGCGCTAAAGATTCCAGCGAGACCTTGGCAACTAGTTAAGAGACAATCGACTCCTCAATCAGGAGGAAAGGAGAACCGTACTAGGCCCGGGTCCCTTCCACAGGGGATAATCCCAGCTAAAGAAAGACATTTAATAAAAGAAGTGTCTTCGCAGCGTACATCACAGACCTGGCAATGTACTCTGGGTTTATTTCCTTCACAAATAACTCGGTGTCCTCCTCCTCCTCCTCCTCCCCCCACCGGGTTTCTGATCCAGTTTTAATTTGTTATCAAAGTAATCTCCTCTCCCAGCTGGAGCCGCGCCACGGTATTCTTGTCAGGCAAGCTGGCAGGCTGTTCACTTTGAATAGCGCTCGGCGGCGCTCACCTGTTCAGCCGCTGTCGAAGGCTCCAGGTGCCAGAAGGCTGTTGCGTTGTGATGGGTTTCCCCCCCCCACACACACACAGATGAAGACTGGCTGAAATGAATATGCAGACTTTTTGTTTGTTTGTTTCAGACCGACGTGAGCTTCGGAAGCCACGCACGGTGTATTTATAGAAGTCCGAGTCTGTTAACTAGGCGACGGACTCATTTGGTCCCTTCTGAGCTATGTAATAGCATTAAGACAGTCAGCTCGGAGCTCGGAGCTTTGCAAAGGACCAACTTGGCATGCAAAGGAGATCGCAATCTCCGTTCAGCCCATCTATGTGGACACACACGACTGTCACTTAAGGGTAATTAGACTCGTCTGGGAAACAGAGAAGAATAGGAAATTTGTGAGGAGGATGAAAAAGTTACAAAATAAGACGGAAACTCTAAGGCTCATTCCGCACATGCAGAATAATGCACTTTCAAACTGCTTTCAGTGCTCTTTGAAGCTGTGCGGAACGGCAAAATCCACTTCAAACAGTTGTGAAAGTGGTTTGAAGACGCATTATTTTGTGTGTGCGGAAGGGGCCTAAGAATCAAACCAGAGGTTTGCATATGGCCAAGTGGACAACATAAGACCAGGTTTAACCAAGCCGGATGATCTAGGCTAGTGGCTTTGTGAGATCTTGGAAGCTAAGCAGGTTTGACCCTCCTCAGTAGTGGGATGGGAGTCCACCAAGAAAGTCCGGAGTTGGGACACAGAGACAGGCAAGGGCAAACCACTTCTCAATGTCTCTTGCATCCTACAGGGTTGACATAGGTTGGCTGTAACATGGGAGCAGTTCCCACCACCAATATTTTCTCAGTGTTCTTTCCTTGTTTCTTATACCCTCTCAGGGTTGCTGACTAGCCTGGAGAAAAATGATATTTATTGATATTTACACCTCTTATCAGAGGCGTAGCTCTAAGGGGACGGGGGTGTACGACGCACTGGGCGCGCGCCCCTGTGGGGGCATGGCGAGGGCATCTGAGGGCATGGCGGGGGCATTATGGTGTGGGGCAGGGGCATTCTGGGGCGGGGCAGGGGCGGAGGACGCACCAGGCACTTTCCCCCCTTGCTACACCTCTGACTCTTATGGACACAAAAAGTTTTGTGACATGTGAATGAAGTATCTCACATGGATCATGATCCAATAATCCTAAATTAATAAACGCTTCACTTTAAAAGAATTTCTTCTTTCTTAGTTTTAATAGCAAGCCCTCTTTTTTTATTTGTATTTTTAAATAGCACCAGGCTACTCAATTCACTTGAAGAATTCTTCCTTCCTCCCTCACATTTTTCTTTTTCAAAAATCGCTTTTTAAAAATCAACTGGCATATTAAAGCCAATCCCTTGCAAAATATACTTTGATAATTTTATGAGGACGGCTCAGTTCATTTAGTAAAAGACCACTTTGTTTGCTCGTTTTATTGTTCCCACCACTTCGCGTCATAAAATAGTTTCCTTGGAAGTGGAAAGAAAATGCATTACGGGCTTTCAGTGAGCACTAATGATGGTGGATGGATGGGAATTCAGATTAGTATAATTGGACAGCCAATCTGAATTGTTAGCAGTAAATTGGAGGAATTATAAAAGAGGAAGGAAGGGGGAAAGGGTTTGTGTGTCAAGACTGTAGGGTACAGAGCAGTGGTGGGATCCAAAAATTTTAGTAACAGGTTCCCATGGTGATGGGATTCAAACTGTGGCGTAGCGCCAATGGGACTGGGTGGGGCATGGCGGGGGTGTGGCCGGACATTCCAGGGGCAGGGCATTCCTGGGGCGAGGAGCACTGGGTGGCAGGACGCACTTGCGCCGCCTTCGCGCTCGGTCCCTTAGTGAGGAAACGAATAATGCACGCAGGCGCAGGCTGCCACGCACGCCGGTGCACACCTCCTGCTAGACTGCTTCAAGTTCTGCGCGCTACTGCTGAGAGGAGGGGCGTAACTAAGGCAAAAATCACGTGGGCAAAATCACCAATTAGTAACCCGCTCTCGGCACACACAAATAATTAGTAACCTACTCTTGGGAACCTGTGAGAACCTGCTGGATCCCACCTCTGGTACAGAGGGTTCCAAACTATTCACCCCAAGAATAACATTCAACAACAACCTGCTGTTCTTTTCGAGGAGTGAATTCCCTCAGCGATGATCACTATGGCTTTATACTACTGTGAGCTCCCTTCGCTCCCTCAGAACTCTCTCTTCCCATGGTCCACCATCACATCTCCAGGAATTTCTTAATTCCAGATAGTGGGCGTTTCCCCACTCACCCCGATCCCCCCTATGCCGAGCACTGCTCTCAGCGCGCGGCATCCCTGGTGCGCGCCCGGGCGTCCCCATGACGCCATGCTCTGCGCGGGGTCATCAAAAGGCACCCTTTACAAGAGCGCCAGGGATGCAGCGCACTGAGGGGGCGTGACAGCTGCAGCATCGAGGCGGCTGCGCTGTCGCTGCCCCTGTCGTGGGGAGTGCCCTGGGACCCCGCGCTACTCTCCTTAAGGGCTTAAGGTAAGTGGGGAAAGGCCCAGTGTCTATCAGGGGCAGATCTGCCAGAGTGACATGGGGTGTCGCATGTCCCTGGACGCCACCCATCTGATCATGTGGTGAGAGGCGCAAAATGACCCCCCACACACACCAAAGCCACAACTCCCCCGAATGAGGCAAGGAGGCAGCAGCAGCCGGCGGGCAAGTTGTGGGCCGGGCTGGGAGCCAGCCGCAGGTCCATTGGGAGCCCCTCAGCCCTGCCCCACCAGAGGAAGAGGCCTAGGAAAGATGAGGCAGGGAGGAGGCCATAAGTGGGGCCAGGCGGGGGGGAGGAAGCGAGGGCACAGGTGGCCACAAAAATAAGGTCTTGCCCCAGGCACCATTTTCTGCCGCTACTCCTCCAGTGTCTAGATGGAGTAGCCTAAAGTACCTCACAGAATGATAAAATGGAGGAAAGGAGAAAGATAGCGTAAAGTACCTCACAGAACGATAAAATGGAGGAAAGGAGAAAGATAGCGTAAAGTACCTCACAGAACGATAAAATGGAGGAAAGGAGAAAGATAGCGTAAAGTACCTCACAGAACGATAAAATGGAGGAAAGGAGAAAGATATGAACCATGTTGGGGAGAAAAGGTGTGGTATAAATGAAGTATGTAAGCAAGTAGAATCACTGTTCCATATGAGGAACTGCCATTGTGTTGATGGAATCAAAACCTTAAGATACAAGCCATAGTTTGGGGGTAAATCAGAATTCCTTTTGGACAGGCAAAAAGGCACCAGAAAGTGTAGACTGGACATACATGGGTCTGTCCCTAGATCATAAGAACATAAGAACATAAGAACAAGCCAGCTGGATCAGACCAGAGTCCATCTAGTCCAGCTCTCTGCTACTCTCAGCGGCCCACCAGGTGCCTTTGGGAGCTCACATGCAGGACGTGAAAGCAATAGCCTTCTGCTGCTGCTGCTGCTCCTGAGCACCTGGTCTGCTAAGAACATAAGAACATAAGAACAAGCCAGTTGGATCAGACCAGAGTCCATCTAGTCCAGCACTCTGCTACTCGCGGTGGCCCACCAGGTGCCTTTGGGAGCTCACATGCAGGACGTGAAAGCAATAGCCTTCTGCGGCTGTTGCTCCCGAGCACCTGGTCTGCTAAGGTATTTGCAATCTCAGATCAAAGAGAATATATCCATCCCAAGATTGGCTGCCATCAGAGGTCCTGGCAACAAAAATTGTTAACCCCAGCATGTTTCATCCGAGGCAGATAAATGACTCTTCCTTTCTCGAAAACCGAAACCCGCAATGAGCATTCCTGATCGTAGCAAATTAAGATTTTAATGGTGCCTCCAGGGTGGGCTCATGAACTTGTAACCCTCCTGTTTACTTATCCATCTTCCCACAATTTTTGGTTTCTAATTGCTCTCTTCCTCGCCGGCTTGTTTACTTGCCCGACTCATCTGCTTTGGTTTTGCTGGGAGGCATAATTTCTCCTCTTGAGCTTGATGAGTTTCTTTCATTGTTTGGTTATTAAATGTTTCACCTCCTTCTCTCCGGCCTGCTTCCGCCCTGCCCTGAAACGTTGGGCTGTGCTAAAAAGGGGAAGATCGTTAATTTAATGATTCAATTTGTATGCTGACCTTCCCCTTTTGGGCTCAGGGCGGCTTCCAAATTCCCTTAGAAGATACAATAAGCCATGTAAAATACCATGAATAGAACGCGAAACCTGATCTAAAACTGCTGGCAGCCTGCCACAATAACTTTGTAACCAATGCCAAGAGGAATATAAAGAGTGGAGAAGAGGGAAGAAGAGGGAAGGGAGTAATAGTGGAAAAACAACCATAGCTGCCTTCATCTATGCTTGGCGGAACAGCTCTGGTGAATTCCGCAAAGCACAATTATAACATGTTTTTTCCATTTATGGCCTGCAGGGGGCGCAGTTTTTAGGCTAACAGCACCAACATTTCAGAGAGTTTTCAGGGGACTCCTCTGATGATACCACCCAAGTTAGGTGAGGTTTGATTTAGGAGGTCCAAAGTTATGGACTGCCAAAGGGGGTGCCCCCATCCCCCATTGTTTCCAATGGGAGCTAATAGGAAAGGGGGGCTACACCTTTGAGAGTCCATAACTTTGGACCCCCTGAACCAAACTTCACCAAACCTGGCTGGCATCATCAGGATAGTCTCCTAAAGACACTTTGAAATTTTCTCTCCTAATTCATTGCATGTAATGTGTAAAGTACCATCTTGTACAATGGTTCTCAACCTTCCTAATGCGCCGGCCCTTTAATACAGTTCCTCATATTGTGGTGACCCCCAATCATAAAATTATTTGTGTCTCAGATCCCAAGACCATCGGAAAAATGTGTTTTCTGGTGGTCTTAGGCAACCCCTGTGAAAGGGTCATTTGACCCCCAAAGGGTCACAACCCACAGGTTGAGAACCACTGATCTAGTAGAAGCTGGCTTATGGTGACCCTGTAGGACAGTGATGGTGAACTTGGGTGCTGTGTGGTTTCCGGGCTGTATGGCCGTGTTCTAGCAGCATTCTCTCCTGACGTTTCGCCTGCATCTGTGGCTGGCATCTTCAGAGGATCTGATGTTGGGAAAGCAAGTGGAGTATATATCTGTTGGAGTGTCCAGGGTGGGTGGAGAAACCTTGTCTGTGAGTGGGCGGGGCATTCCTGGGTAAGGACGCAGGGCATTCCTGGGTAAGGACGCAGCCACTGCGCTGGTCCTTGGGCGGGAAATGAATGCACTCAGACAAGGTTTCTCCACCCACCCTGGACACTCCAACAGATATATACTCCACTTGCTTTCCCAACATCAGATCCTCTGAAGATGCCAGCCACAGATGCAGGCGAAACGTCAGGAGAGAATGCTGCTAGAACACGGCCATACAGCCCAGAAACCACACAGCACCCAAGTGATTCTGGCCGTGAAAGCCTTCGACAATAGTGATGGTGAACCTTTTTGAGTCCAAGTGCCCAAATTGCAACCCAAACCCCACTTATTTATCTCAAAGTGCCAACCCGGCAATTTCACCTGAATGCTGAGGTTTTCGTTTAGAAAAAACCGGTTGGCTCCCTCTTCCTCCGCCCCACCCGTTCGAGCAGGGGCCAGCTTGCTGTAGCCTCCAGCAAGTCCCGCGCGCACCACTCTGTGCCTCTCCAGCTTCTCTGCCTCCTCTGTGCCCTGCCCCCTCGGGCAGCACAGGCACCAGGCCCGCCAGCGGAGTCCTCCCTGCTCACTGCAATGTGCGCACATCATGCTCAGTGACCCAGGCCTGCCTAGATGTGTGTGTGGGGTGTGTGTGTGATTTTCCGCCCCCCACATGACAAACTCTGTGCGTGCGTGCCCACAGAGAGGGCTCCAAGTGCCACCTCTGGCACCAGTGCCATAGGTTCGCCATCACTGCTGTAGGATTTTCAAGGCCAGAGAGGAACAGAAGTGGTTTGCCATTACCTGCATCTGGGTAATCACCCTGGACTTCCTCAGTGGCCTCCCATCCAGATAATTCTGTAGGGTTTTCAAGGCCAGAGAGGAACAGAAGTGGTTTGCCATCACCCATCTGTGTGTAATAACCCTGAACTTCCTTGGTGGCCTCCCATCCAGGTAACATCCGGAGTCGACCCTATTTAGCTTCCAAGACCTGGCAGAATTGGGCTAGCCATCCAGGTTAGGACTGCCAGCCAAATAACTAGATGAAATATTTTGTCACAAAAATATGACATCTGGTCAAATTCCAAGTTCATGATTCTCCACAATATCTTCCCAACTAGAGTTATCAGCTGGTGTTTCCTGGTGTTACTGGTGGGAGCGCAGGGGGCTTAGGTTGGCAAAAAACGGTACCACAACATCACTTCTTTATGGGTACCCAGAAGTGACATCACACAATGCCTGACACGCTTGGAATTTCACCCAATTCTATGGGAAAGGGTCGTTCCTTTCATTGTGTTGGCTCCAACCTGGCAGCAAAAGCCACATCAAAGGACTTGGCACGTTGGTCTGGATGCACGGAGGTGTCAGGTGAGGTGGAGTATTTTGGAGGGGATGTCAACCCTAAGAAAAGCATATTTCATAGGTGCCAATGAACCAAAGTGGAAGAGGGAACTTTGGATGACATTCGAATTCCACAACCCCAAAATTCTTTGGATATCTCTCTCTCTCTCTCTGTGTGTGTGTGTGCGTATACTGTCAAGTCACAGCTGATTTATAGTGAGCCTGTAGGCAGTGGTGGGATCCAAAAACCCCTTGCAATTTGCATACCAAGCAAATAGATCGACAGACGATGCTGTTAATATGGCTTTGCACTATATCCTACAGCATCTTGAATCGCCAAAGACCTATGCAAGGGTCCCTTTGTTGGACTTTAGTTCAGCATTCAATAATTATCAGACCGACATTCTTTCTAACCAAACTAAATCAGCTAGCAGTACCTGAGCATATTTGTAAGTGGGATCACAAGCTCTAACAGATAGGAAACAGTAGGAAGCTTAGAAAACTACATCAGACACCTGTAAATGAGCAATAGGGGCCCCCCCAAGGCTGTGTGTACTTTCAAATTCACTTCTCTTCTCTCCTGTATACCAATACCGACTGCACTTCAAACGATCCATCTGTTAAAATACTGAGAGATTTGGTAGATGATACAATGAGTGATTGGTCTCTATCTGAGACAACGATGAAACCGCGATACAGCACGCGGAGGTTGAACAACTAGCCCTACGGTGGGTGCCACTGGAACAATCTAGAACTGGAACACACTTAAAACCGTAGAAATGGTGGTAGATTTCCGGAGAAACCCATCCCATCCCTACCTCCTCTCACAATACCTAGACAACACAGTATCAACAGTAGAGACCTTTAAATTTCTAGGCTCCCTCATATATCATTACCTAAGATGGTGACCTACCATCAAAAATGTCATCATAAAAGCACAGCAATGATTGTTCTTTGTGCGCCAACTCAGGAAGCTCAAACTGCCCAAGGAGCTGCTGATACAGTTCTACAGAGGAATCATTGAGTCTGTCATCGCACCTCTATAACTGTGTGGTTTTGTTCTGCAACCCAACAAGATCGACACAGACTTCAGAGAATAATCAGAACTGCAGAAAAGCTCAATTGCTGCTAACCTGCCTTCCATTGAGGACCTGTATACTGCACGGGTCAAAAAAAGGGCTGTGAAAATATTTTAATGACCCCTCGTGATCCTGGACATAAACTGTTTCAAGCTCCCAGCCTCTAAACGCCGCTGCACAGAGCACTGCACACCAAGACAACTAGACATAAGAAATGTTTTTCCCCTAATGCCTTCACTCTGCTAAACAAATAATTCCCTCTGATAATGTCAAACTATTTATTATATATTTATTATATAATTACTGCACTACTTTTTTTTTCATCATTCCTATTACCCATCTCCTCCCAATTATGACTGTGTATGACTATAGCCTGTGCTGACATTTCATTTTCATTTATTTCTTTATGATTTTGCTACTATGTTTTCATTACTAGCTAGATTGCTTCCCCTGATTGTTTACTAGACCTATATGACAATCATTATAAGTGTTGTAAATCTTTATGATTCTTGACAAATGTATTTTTTCTTTATGTACACTTTGAGAGCATATGCACGAGGAGACAAATTCCTTGTGTGTCCAATCACACTTGGCCAATAAAGATTCTATTCTATTCTATTCTAGTAACAGGTTCCCATGGTGGTGGGATTCAAACTGTGGCGCAGTGCCAATGGGGCTGGGCGGGGCATGACGGGGGGGCGTGTGCCAGTGGCGGGCATTCCAGGGCGGGCTATTCCCCGGCAAGGGACGAGCCTTGCCAGCTGCGTGGTCTCCAAGGAAACTTAATGCAACGCAGGCGCAGGCTGCCACACGACACCCGGTGCACCTCCTGCTAAGGGACTGCGCTTCCAGTTCCCATGCCGCTACCGGGTTGAGAGGAGGGGGGCGTGAATCAAGGCAAAAAAATCACGTGGCAAAATCACCAATTAGTAACCCCCTCTCAGCACACACAAATAATTAGTAACCTACTCTCGGGAACCTGTGAGAACCTGTTGGATCCCACCTCTGCCTGTAGGGTTTTTAAGGCAAGAGACTTTTGGAACTGCTTTGCCATTGCCTGCTAGGAGCAGCAGTGGCATAGGAGGTTAAGAGCTCGTGTATCTAACCTGGAGGAACCGGGTTTGATTCCCCGCTCTGCCTTCTGAGCTGTGGAGGCTTATCTGGGGAATTCAGATTAGCCTGTACACTCCCACACATGCCAGCTGGGTGACCTTGGGCTAGTCACAGCTTCTCGGAGCTCTCTCAGCCCCACCCACCTCACAGGGTGTTTGTTGTGAGGGGGGAAGGGCAAGGAGATTGTAAGCCCCTTTGAGTCTCCTGCAGGAAAGAAAGGGTGGATATAAATCCAAACCCTTCTTCTTCTTCTTCTTCTTCTTCTTCTTCTTCTTCTTCTTCTTCTCTTCTCTCTCTCTTCTTCTCCTCCTCCTTCCTCCTCCTCCTCCTCCTCCTCCTCCTCCTCCTCCTCCTCCTCCTCCTCCTCCTCCTCCTCCTCCTCCTCCTCCTCCTCCTCCTCTTCACATGGGCTATTACAGTTCTGAGAGAACAGTGACCGGCCCAAGGTTACCAGAAGGCTTCATGCAGATGAATGGGGAATTGAACCGGCTTCTCCAGATGAGGATCTGCCACTTTTAACCATGCTGGATTTCTCAACCTGCTGCTTTTCCCTTCCTAAATTCCTCGACCGCAGCTCCTGCTTAGCTTTGCTCTACCGAGAAAATACGGCCCATCAGAGCCAGCTGAGATAAAAATTTCTGTTCCATTAAATGTCTGAGAAATATGTTCCATGGAAGATAGTTGGTTGGGGAAATCTGTTTGTCTCCATTTGGCCCATCCATGCGTAGTAACCACAGCTGCCTTTGACAGCACAGAAGCAAACTCAACTTGCTTGTTCCAAGTCTGACAAAATGGAGCAGTCGCCAATGGAACGCTAAAGCCAGAATGCTGACTGGTGTTTGTGGCCCCATAACGGCAGTAACCGTTGCGGTGGGGAGTGCAACCAAGTTCACATGGGCTTGGTACCAGAAACTCCTTGGCTAGCATACCCCATAAAAATTAAGTAAGGCTTTATTGAATAAAGTTAGGGGGGGAAACATATTAAAAACCAGACATGAAGTCGATTAATGGCTACCAATCTTGATCCTCTTTGATCTGAGATTGCAAATGCCTGAACAGTCCAGGTGTTCGGGAGCAGCAGCAGCCGCAGAAGGCCATTGCTTTCACATCCTGCATGTGAGCACCCAAAGGCACCTGGAGGGCCACTGCGAGTAGCAGAGAGCTGGACTAGATGGACTCTGGTCTGATCCAGCTGGCTTGTTCTTATGTTCTTATGTTCTTATGAAGAGCCATGGTGGAATGCTTAAGAGTGGTGGACTCCAATCTGGAGAACTAAATTTGATTCCTGACAAGGTGTCTGTTGTGGGGGGAGGAAGGGAAAGGAGTTTGTAAACTGCCTCGAGTCTCCATACAGGAAAGAAAGTTTTTTGGTTTTTGTTTTGAGGGGGATGTCTATGAACCTACGGCAACACAAATATGTGCATAATTCATCTTCTCTAATCATAGCTTCACAGTCTCCATAGCTTCACAGATAGCCTCCTCAAAACAAACAAACAAACAAACAGGTGGATTCTAATCTGGAGAACCGGGTTTGATTCCCCACTCTTCCGCCTGAGTGGCAGAGGTTTAGCTGGTGAACCAGGTGTGTTTCCTCGCGACTCCTGCCATTCCTACATGCTAAGAACCTTGGGCTAAAGTGACAGTTCTTGAACTCTCTCAGCCTCCCACCTACCTTTACAGGGTGTCTATTGTGGGGAAAGGAAGGGAAAAGGAGCTTATAAGTCACCTTGAGTCTCCTTGCAGGACAGAAGAGTGGGGTATAAATCAAAACTCTTCTTCTTAAAAATATGACTTGCTTACTTTGACTCTAAGAACATAAGAACATAAGAACTAGCCTGCTGGATCAGACCAGAGTCCATCTAGTCCAGCATTCTGCTACCTCGTGCAGTGGTCCACCAGGTGCCTTTGGGAGCTCACATGCAGGATGTGAAAGCAATGGCCTGCTGCTGCTGCTGCTGCTCCTGAGCACCTGGTCTGCTAAGGCATTTGCAACCTGAGATCAAGGAGGATCAAGATTGGTAGCCATAACTTGACTTCTCCTCCATAAATCTGTCCAAGCCCTTTTTAAAGCTATCCAGGTTAGTGGCCATCACCACCTCCTGTGGCAGCATATTCCGAACACCAACTCACACGCTATGGAAGAAGTGTTTCCTTTATTAGTCCTACTCTTCCCCCCCAGTATTCTTCAACAATGAATGCCCCTGGTTCTAGTATTGTGAGAAAAGAGAGAAAAATTTCTCTGTCAACATTTTCTACCCCATGCATAATTTTATAGACTTCAATCATATCCCCCCTCAGACATCTCCTCTCCAAACTAAAGAGTCCCAAACGCTGCAGCCTCTCCTCATAAGGAAGGTGCTCCAATCCTTCAATCATCCTCGTTGCCCTTCTCTGCACTTTTTCTATCTCTTCGAGTATACTTTTTTGAGGATGTGGCGACCAGAACTGAACACAGTACTCCAAGTGCGGTCGCACCACTGCTTTATATAAGGGCATGACAATCCTGACTCTACGCACTCTGTGAACACGTACACAGTGATGTTTATTTTAAGAGGAATTCTGTTTGTTCAGGCAACAAACTGTGTAACTCAACAACTACTGGGAAACTTTTTAAAAAAAGAAGTACTGCAGATGCTACAGTGTGCATCCTATAAAAACTTAACCCTATTGGAACCCTAGAACACTTGGCTGCAAGCAACAGTGAATATTGGGTCTCTGGGTTTTGTGGTTTTAGCCAGCACAAAACGTGGTCCTGGAAACAGGAGCTCTCTGAGCTCTCTGTCATCCCTTCTTCTCTTCCCAGAATGCCTTTGAGGAAAGACAATCACATATGCTTTAGTACTGCCAGACATGACTTGTAACCAATGGGAAACCAGGTCTGGGAAACCAGGTCTGGCAACCAATGGGAAACCAGGTCTGGCAAGCAGTGGGAAACTAGCTCATGGCTGTCAGTGACTGTGTGCCACCACTTCTGGGGAAAACCTGTGACATCAGTCATCTCTTGGCATTGCTGAAAACTGAGATAAAACCATGAGATCTGCAGGAGACTCTTATAATCGCCAGGGACTGTTGCTCTTCTTATCAGTTTTCTGCCAGCATGGCCAATTGGCCATGCTGGTAGGGGCTGATTGGAATTGTAGTCCATAACATCTGGAGTGCCAAAGGTTCGTCACCACTGTCATAGATAGAGTGAAGGCTATGTGGGGGTTAGAGTTGCCTGAGGGTCAGTGGGACAGGGGGTGCACAAGGGGACAGGGGGTGCACAACGCACCGGGTGCAGGCCCTTGCGGGGGCATGGCGAGGGTGTTCTGGGGTGTGGCATGGGCGTTCCAGGGTGGGGGTGGATGGGGGGTGGCAGGGGCACAGGGCGCACACATGTCCCGGGTGCAGTTCCTTCTCCTGCTCCCGGCCTCCCCTGTTGTATGCTAAATGTGCGAAGGGCTCCTAGTGGGAGGGACTAAGGCCAAATCCATGGTCTCCTCCAGTGATGCTGTTTTCTATCCTGAAGGCCCAGTTTCAAATGTAGGCCGCGGTTTGAAACAGAAACCAAGATTAATAAAGACAGTTTCCGGCTATGTGGCCAGAGTTGTCAAGAATAGCAGCTATACTTCAAGAAAGTATAGGAGCAGAAGTGGCGTAGGAGGTTAAGAGCTTGTGTATCTAATCTGGAGGAACCGGGTTTGATTCCCAGCTCTGCCGCCTGAGCTGTGGAGGCTTATCTGGGGAATTCAGATTAGCCTGTACACTCCCACACAAGCCAGCGGGGTGATCTTGGGCTAGTCACAGCTTCTTCTCCAGGAGGCTCTCTCAGTCCCCACTCCACCTCTACAGGGTGTTTAAGGTTGTAAGGGGAAGGGGCAAGGAGATTGTAAGCTCCCTTTGAGTCCCCTACAGGAGAGAAAGGGGGGATATAAATCCAAACTCCTCCTCCTCCTCCTCCTCCTCTTCTTCTTCTTCTTCCTCTTCTTCCTCTTCCTCTTCTTCTTTGTCTTCTTCTTCTTCTTCTTCTTGGTCCTTCTAGCCAACAATGGGTTCTAGAATGGATCCCATACTGAGAGATCATGACATCAAACCCAGCGAAGGTTCCTCCCTTCCCAAACTGGACTCAAATCTCCAGGAATTTCCGCACTCACACTTGACAGCCTTAACACGCAAAATTCATGCTGCTTAGGCGATAAAAAAAACCCCTTTTGTAAATTCCAGGATAGATTTGCATAGAGATGAGGGAGGTTCTTACACATGAATCGGAGCTTAAAATTTCAAAGGCAGGTTGCGCAGAGTAAATATTTGAAGGAACGGGGGGAAATGTTCCACATTAGAAAGGAAGATTCGCAGGGATGGTAATCTCTTTAAAAAAATTCAGTCAGTAATCCAGTACAAAACTTGATTTCTCATAAGGGATAACGCCTGGCTTCTGCATATGATCTCTCAATTATTTACACGGTTCTGTGATCTTTCCCTCGCCGTACCCAGTCGCGATGCTTCCATTTTCTCAAGTAGGATGTTCGAAAATTCAGCTCACACTGCCTGTTTTCTCTTGCACTGAGCCACTGTGATTTGCTGACAATTGAAAATAGGTGGTATATTGAATGAACATCTGGACAGCTGTCCACATTCAGTCCTAGTGAATTGCCAAGTAGCTGACGCATGATCACGGCTTAGTATCCCCTCTGGCTTAGTATCAAGAGGCTGAAGAGTCTCAGAGCTAGACCCTGGCTAGGGAATCTCAGAGCTTGGACCTGGCTGTGGATCCCCACCTCAGAAAAGCAATTTCCTAGCTAGCCATAGATTGGGATGACCCAGGGGTAGAGTGGCAGAGCCCGAAGAGAAGCCAGAAGGCTGCAGAACTCATGAGGTTGGAGGAATCAAGGTCCCAGCCTGGTAGTCTTGCTTCCTCCAACCTCATGAGTTCTGCAGCCTTCTGCTTCTTTTCAGACTCCACCCCTTTCTGGATCATCCCATTCTTAGCATAGGGGTTACAGACGCTCTGCCTGAGCCTCTGGACCTGGTCCTGCAGACCAGTGGTGGGATCCAAAAATTTTAGTAACAGGTTCCCATGGTGGTGGGATTCAAACTGTGGTGTAGTGCCAAGGAGGCTGGGCGGGGCATGACGGGGGTGGGGCATTCCTGGGTGGGGCTGTGGCAAGGACGCAGCCGCTGCACCGGTCCTTGGGCGGGAAACGAATGCACGCAGGTGCAGGCTGCCACGCACGCCGGTGCACCTCCTGCTAGACTGCTTCAAGTTCTGCGCACTACTGCTGAGAGGAGGGGCGTAACTAAGGCAAAAATCAAGTGGCAAAATCACCAATTAGTAACCCCCTCTCGGCACACACAAATAATTAGTAACCTACTCTGGGGAACCTATGAGAACCTGCTGGATCCCACCTCTGCTGCAGACTGTTCAGGCCCTGTGGTTACAGGCAGTGCCTGAGAATCTGCAACTAACACTGTTCGCCACCACGGCACTAGACTCCCCTTTCCTCACCTCTTTCCCCTTTCTGTTTTTCCTGCATATGATAACAGGAACAGTTGTATTTTAATGTATGATAGGGGTTTTTTTAACCCCCATCTAGAATCTATTTCATAGTCAGAGTAGGTTATTGATTTGAGCATATTTAATTGGATTATATTTATTGCAGGTTGGAAGCTGCCCAAAGATCACAAGGGGAAGGGCGACCGGCGAATAGTATGAAATAATAAATATAGTGAGTGGTTTGCATGGTATGTGTAATGGTGTGGTATAGCCTGATCTGTTCAGATCTCAGAAGACTAGAGAAGAAGAAGAAGAGTTTGGATTTATACCCCTCCCCCTTTCTCTGAGGGAGCTCTGAAGAACTGTGACTACCTCAAGGTTACCCAGCTGGTGTGTGTTGGAGTGCACAGGCTAATCTAGTTCCCCAGATAAGCCTCTACAGCTCAAGTGCCAGAACGGGGGAATCCAGCCCAGTTCTCCAGATCTGCATCTGCTCTCAACCACTATGCCACTAGCAAGGTGGGCACTTGAACAGGAGACCACCACGAAAGACTCTGCAAAGGAAGGTGATGATGAATCACCTCTGATTCTCACTCACTTTGAAAGCCCTTTGATAGGATGGCCATATGCCACTTGGCTGACACATACTTAAATGTAATGTTTCTTTGTCCTTGCGGAAATTCTTTCCAGATCTAGGTTTGTACAACGCATAGATAAACCAAAGAGGCTATGCCCATGCAACTCAGGCCAAGTAGAGACACTGGAGCACACTCTGTTTCATTGTGCAAGATTTGCCAAGATCAGAATGACCCAACCCATCATTGCTTCACTCCTATACAATCATTTAACTGATGCTCTTAGGATTCCTTGAATCTTAGATAATCTTGATCCTTACTTTTGCGAAAGTGTAGCAAAATATCTTTTAAAGATTATAGAAGCAACGCTAGATGGATACTAAGCATTCGATTGCTATCATCATAACAACAACAATGTTGGTTACATTAACTATTTGCTGCTGGTGTACAGTACCTACCTCTGCCAGTAACCTGTGGGTTCACGGTCACCCAAAGTCAAATAACCTGTGGGTGATTCATTGAGAGATGTCGTAGTTTTGTTGTTGATTGCCAGATGGTGTGACAACTGAAGGCTGTGGCAACCTATTGCAGTCAAGTCAATTGTTCGCCTATTTCCTTGCCCCCTGTCCCTTGTTCTGTGATAGGGGCCACTTTAACAAACTCTGTGTTTTATAGTGGAGTGTTGATACTGTATGCTGTTGTGATGCCTGGGCTCTGTTGGTGGGTCTTCAGTCTGGTCTGTGGAGAGGTGTATGGGAATGGCACTTTTGATGAGTCCATTTGGACTACACTATTGATAAGACTCTGAATGGTTGTTGTATCTATCAGTCTTTTATGGACAATTGTTTTATTGTATTTTGGAATGCCAATAAAGGCTTGTCTATCTATCTAGAACTAGGTTTGTAGGACAAGAAGAAACCAGGAATCCGATCGCCTCCTCCTTTTCGTGGTCGTCAGAGACGTGCCATTATCTCCGAGATACAAATCGTCAACTTGGTCATTTGTTTCTTAAATTAACCTGCGGCTTCCCCTACCCACCCATCCCGCAGCCCGGCACTGCTCCCTGTTCCGTTTTCCACAGAGCAGCCAAGGATTCATTTAAAATCATGTGATCCTTAAAATAATCATTATTTCCCATATTATGATTCGAATTTTATCCCGTGCACTTTCACTTATAGGCCCGCCTGTCAACGGGATCATTTTTCAGGCCCCGCGTTCCCAGGGCTCTGTCATTTTCTTACTTACAGAGGCCCAAAATGGAAACTATTTTTCTTTTCATTATGAGCTGTCACTTTTTCATCTTGGCACTGAGATGATAGACTTTCATTCATCTCCTATATTACCTTCCCCGAAGCCTCTGACACGGACTGATACAATGCAAAATGCTGGAGATCTCGGAGCATACATTGGCAATTTCTGGGGACGGGGCGGGGGTGGGGGGGTGGGGAACGCGCTCACTTGTCCTGGCTTTGTTATTTTAAATATATATTGAAAAACGCTGAGCTGCGTGTCGGGATGGGGTACAAAAAAAAATTAGCAGGAGCCTTTCTCTCTTTGCGGCGATCATTATGTCCCCATATCCCAAATCAGCGTGACCTGATTTTATGTTGGAGACAGCCCGTTCCTGTCTTTGCCATTCTTAAGGGCAACCGTGAAAAGTTTGCTGCAAATCAAAGCTGACACCAAAGGAATAGAGGAAGAGGGTGCGTGTGTGTGTTAGTGTGTGCCGAAAGCTTATATTATTGTCCTCTAATAGCCCGATTCGAGAATAAAGTTGATAAAAGGGATTCATGAATCTCAGTGGTATCAGTTAGAGGTGCTTAGTCATGGTCTGGCAACTGGTGGGGGATGGGGGAAACAGGGACTTATGTTTTGGGGGTGTTGATTGGTAGGATTGTGTTGTAAATCTTTGGTGTGATTATTGTATCACCCTTAATACTATATGCAGAGTTGCGCAAATAAAGAGACAGAGGCAGTTGCTTACTGAAGAATAAAGTTTACTAGCGGCAAAACAGTGGTTCTCAACCTTCCAAATGCCTTTAATACAGTCCCTCATGTTGTGGTGACCCCCCAACCCTAACATTTATCCATTTTACAGATGGAGAACACTGGGCCTTTCCCCACTTACCTTAAGCCCCGCGCTACTCTCTTCAAGTAGTGCGGGGTCCTTGGGGACTCCCCACGACAGGGGCAGCCACAGCGAAGCCGCCCCGACGCTGCCGCGGTCGCGCCCCCTCAGCGCGTGGCATCCCTGGCGCTGGAGAAAACGGCACCTGTTGATGACCCGGCGCTCTGCGCGGGGACGCCCGGCGCTCTGCGTGGGGACGCCCGGGCGTGCACCAGGGATGCTGCACGCTGAGAGCAGCATGCGGCATAGGGGGGATCGCTTCGAGTGGGAAAAGGCCCACTGATGCAGAGAGTCTTAGGAGACCCCTGTGAAAGGGTCGTTCGATCCCCAAAGGGGTCCCGACCCACAGGTTGAGAACCACTTCTGTAAAAGGAGAGGGTAAAGTTGGATACAAAACAAGTAAATATGTTTCTAGCTAGCTAGGTCATTAGCTAGCTCCTGCTTGCTGTCACATGGCTAATAATCTACTAGAGAGCATGTGCAGAGAGCGAAAAAAGAATATATACCTATTGCCTACCTGCAGACCTGCATGTAGACCTGCTTGACCAGTGGGGGTCAATTACCTGGTCACTGACTTCTGACCTCACGAACTATTATTTATTATTATTATTATTATTATTATTATTATTATTATTATTATTATTATTATTATTATTATTATTATTATTATTATTATTATTATTATAAACCGCCCTCCCCCAAAGGGCTCAGCACTAATTAGCATGCACAACATTAACTCCTTCATTACTGGATTGTGTGACTGGCACTTGCCAAATACCAACAGGTTGCCTGGTCAGGGTTGATACAGATAACCTTTAGTGGCACGGTACAAAGATTTAAAATAAAATAGAAAAATTAAAAGACAAATACAAGCAAAACTAAGATCGTTTGTTTGTGACCATGCATAAAAACCTGGCCGTTTGCTCTAGAGCATCCCTGGATTAGTTGTTAACAGATAGTCTTCTGCTGTATTGTTGAAGGCTTCCATGGCCGCCGCCGCCGCCGCCTCCTCCTCCTCCTCCTCTTCCTCCTCCTTCTTCTTCTTCTTAACTGTTACATATGACCTGCATGTGTTTTTAGACATCCCAGGGTTGGCCATTTTAGACATATCAGGTTGGCCATTGTGGGTAAAGAATGGGCTTGATAGAACATGCAAGATGCATCTTGGATGAGCCAAGGAGTGAATAACAACTTATCTTTCTCTACCCAATTCCAATTCCAGGCAGAATTATTTTCCATTGAAGTCTTTTGGAGTTCTGCCAGCCACTTTTAATTGGCACCAATTTGAGGCCAATCACGTGCCCGCTGACATAAGCCCAACCTGCCAAATACCATGATGGGACTATTTATTTTCATTATGGTTTTATTAATTCACTATCTGGATTTGAGTATTGTTGTAAAGGGTTTTTATTCCAGTCCTAAAATCAGGCGCTTTAAACATCAGCGGACCTTACATATTGCTAACTGTGCCCCAGGTGTTTCTAAAACTGCCCGACGAAGGCTTGAAATGGGCCTGCATTCTGGAGAGACGCTGTCTCAGGATACAAGTGACAACTATTTGCAGAGAAAAGCTTGCAAAGTTAAGCAGGGCGAGGGCAGCCTTGATGGGTAAAGAGCTGCCGCAGCAAGTGTCCTCCTGCATGGATGCATGCCAGCAAGTTAAATCCTGTACTGCAGATGACACCAAATTAGAAGGGGTAGCTAATACCCCAGAGGACAGAATCAGAATTCAAAATGACCTGGACAGAGTAGAGAGCTGGGCCAAAACAAACAAAATGAATTTCGACAGAGATCAATGTAAGATACGGCACTTAGGCAGAAAAAATGAAATGCTCAGATATAGGATGGGTGACTCCTGGCTTGACCACACTACATGCAAAAGGCATCTGGGAGACTTTAGAAGACCACAAGCTGAACTTGAGTCAGCAGTGTGGTGCGGCGGCCAGAAAAGCCAATGCGATTCTGGATTGAATCAAGAGGAGTACAGTGTCGAGAAGATCAAGGGATGTACTTGTACCTCTCTGTTTTGCATTGGTTAGACCTCACCTGGAATATTGTGCACAGTTCTGGGCACTGCAATTCAAGAAAGATATCGATAAGTTGTAATGAGTTCAGAGGAGGGCGACCAAAATGGTTAAAGGTCTGGAGTCCATGCCCTACGAGGAGAGACGTTTGGTGAAGAGAAGGTTAAGAGATAACATGATAGCCATGTTTAGATATTTGAAGGGATGTCACGCTGGTGAGGGAGTAAGCTTGTTTTCTGTGGCTCCAGAGACTAGCACCAGGAGAAATGGGTCCAAGATGAAGGAAAAGAGATTCCACCTAAACATCAGGAAAACCTTCCTGACTGTCAGGGCTGTTTGACAGTGGAAAGCCCTTACTCGGAGTGTGGTGGAGTCTCCTTCTTTGGAAGTTTTTAAAGAAAGGCTGGATGGCCATCTGGCAGGAGTGCTTTAATTATGTCTTCCTGAATTACAGGGCGTTGATCTTGATGGCCCTTGGGGTCTCTTCCAACTCTATGGCCCTTTCTGCACGGGCCTTTTACAGTGCCCTGGGGACGGCAAAAACGCCGTCCCGAGGGAGCTGTTCGCATGGGGGGTGCAGCTGCTTTGCAGCCGCGCTGCCCTCGCTCCTCCCCAGCGGCACAAAGCCACCATTTCCCCACCTCATTCCCCGAGCAAGGTTTTTGGAAAACGGCGGCTTCCAGCCGCTGCCATGCAAACGGCAGCGGCTGGAAAGTGCCATCCCTCCCCCCTTGCCCAATCGACTTACCGTCCGCTTCTGGGCGCGAACAACGTTCGGTGCGTCAGCCGAGGCCTGGGGACATCAGTACCCCCCCCGCCCTGTGACTCTGGAGGCCGGGTGCGTGGCAGGGTGGCAGGGGATGTGTCCCCTGGCCTCACGACGCGCCAGACGGGTCGCTTAGGGATGGTAGAGTCAATCGGGCGGCATCGGTGCAGCTGCGGTGCCGCTCTTCCCGGTCGTTACCGACCGTCTCGCGCTGAAGCTTGGTCCTGGGGGGGGGGGGGTTGGGTTGGCATCATATACGTCGACCCGACCCCCAGCGTGGCTCTGCGGAAGCGGCCCATGATTCTACTGCATGTGCATATTAAAAAAACATTTGTAGAATGATAGGCTGGGAGCAAGGGGTGCTCCTGAGGGCCATTGGGACCCTCATCATTGAGGTCCTCCCAATCAGTAGCTTGGCAATAGGGTTTGGCAACCCCTGAAGAAAGTAGGACTCCCAAAAAGAGTGTCAGAACATGCTGTGATGTCACTTATTGCTGGATAATAGGAAGAGACATCACCATGCTGCAGAGTGCTCTAGGATTCACTCTGAAGTCTATGGTAAAAAACCGGAAGTAATGATGTAGCTCGGCTAATGCCCTTTTTCACAGTTGCAGGTGTTGCCCCAGGTGCCATTCCCCTCCCCCCATGCCTCTGTGCCTCCCAAAGCTAGCAAACTTGCCAGACTGTTTGACTGGTTTAGCTGGCGAAGGGGCCCACTTTGACCCTGTTTCAGGAAGGATCTTTTTATGTGTGAGTAATGCCACTCAGTGAATATTCAGTCACCTCTCATATTCACATGTTTTGCTCTCGAGTGCAGTCAATCGATACCGTAACTGTATAGAAATCAAATTCTGTGCTGGTACACTTACGCTTTGTTTCAAGGTTTGGGCTAGACACATCTGCCATCTTCAGTTTTTAAAAGGATTTGTCTCTCTCGGCGGAAGACAGGCAGAAAGGAGTTCCCGAGCTGACTTGCAGTCACACATATGACCTGGGGACCTCACCATCAAAGTTTTCCATTGGTATATTTGGTTCCAGAGGGCTGAAAGTTGACAGAATGGGATTCAGGCTCCACTCCCATGTAATTTTAAGAACATAAGAACATAATAAAGAGCCTGCTGGATCAGACCAGAGTCCATCTAGTCCAGCTCTCTGCTACTCGCAGTGGCCCACCAGGTGCCTTTGGGAGCTCACGTGCAGGAGGTGAAAGCAATTGCCTTCTGCGGCTGCTGCTCCTGAGCACCTGGTCTGCTAAGGCATTTGCAATCTGAGATCAAGGAGGATCAACATTGGCAGTCATAGATTGACTTCTCCTCCATAAATCTATCCAAGCCCCTTTTAAAGCTATCTAGGTTAGTGGCCATCACCACCTCCTGTGGCAGCATATTCCAAACACCAATGACACGTTGCATGAAGAAGTGTTTCCTTTTATCAGTCCTAATTCTTCCCCCCAGCATTTTCCATGAATGCCCCTTGGTTCTAGTATTGTGAGAAAGAGAGAGAAATTTCTCTCTGTCAACATTTTCTACCCCATGTATAATTTTATAGACTTCAATTTTCACCAGCAGAGAGGTGAAAAGTCACAGGAGGACCCTGTTTCCCCCCCTCCTTTTCTGCTTTTACATGTGTGGAGGAGGAAGAGGAAGAGGAAGAGGAAGAGGAAGAGGAAGCGGAAGGAGGAGGAGGAGGAGGAGGAGGAAGTGGTGGTGGTGGTGGTGGTGGTGGAGAAGGAGGAGGCGGAGGAGGAGGAGGAGGAAGAGGAAGAGGAAGAAGAGGAAGGAGGAGGAGGAGGAGGAGGAGGAGGAGGAGGAGGTGGTGGTGGAGGGCACACTAGGAAAAATATTAAAGATGTTCACATGCCCATGCCAATCACACTACTCTTAGAAATCTCTTCAACCGTGTGGAGGAAGAAAGTGGCAAACCATCTCTGAATGTCTCTTGCCTTGAGAACCCTACAGGGTCACCATTTCATTTCATTGTGTTTTATTTCATTCAATTTGTAGACCATCATTCCCTTTGTGGTCACAGTGTGGCTTCCAACAATAGAACCCGATAAAATCCGTACACATTCTACTTGATGCATGGGGCCATGATGAGCTACTACTAGCCAAGTTGTATCCCATAGCCTCATCATATTATTCATCACCAAGGAAAGGGAAGGGAACAAATGAGGGTAAAGGTGGGGGGAGTGGGAGGGGGAGGTCTGCTAGATGGACACCATTTCTGCCTGAACAATAAGGTTGGTGGAACGGCTGAGTCTTGCAGGCCCTGCAAGACTGTATTAAATCCCACAGGGCCTGAGTCTTACTTGATAGAGTGTTCCACTAGAGCTGTGAAGGCAGTTATGACTTCCCCCACCACATGGGCCCATAGAATCTGTAGCTGGCCCTCGCCATGTGAATGGGTAAAGTATACCAAACAGAGCAGGGGTATAGCCAAAGGTAATTAGAAAGAAAGAAAGAAAGAAAGAAAGAAAGAAAGAAAGAAAGAAAGAAAGAAAGAAAGAAAGAAAGGAAGGAAGAAAGGAAGGAAGGAAGGAAGGAAGGAAGGAAGGAAGAAAAAAGAAAGGAAGGAAGGAAGGAAGGAAGGAAGGAAGGAAGGACGGACGGACGGACGGACGGACGGACGGACGGACGGAAGGAAGGAAGGAAGGAAGGAAGGAAGGAAGGAAGGAAGGAAGGAAGGAAGGAAGGAAGGAAGGAAGGAAGGAAGGAAGGAAGGAAGGAAGGAAGGAAGGAAGGAAGGAAGGAAGGAAGGAAGGAAGGAAGGAAGGATCAATCACAGAATCACATGGGCCAAAACAGCAGTGTGAAAACAGTGTGAAAATGGTGTGAAAGGGTTTAAAGCAGTGTAAAAGGTTACTGTTTTCACACCGTTTTCACACCGCTGTTTTTGGCCCGTGCGGAATCAGCCATGGAGTTGGAAGAGACCCCAAGGGCCATCAAGTCTGACCCTCTGCAATTCAGGAACACACAATCAAAGCACTCCTGACAAATGGCCATCCAACCTCTCTTTAGAAACCTCCAAGGAAGGAAACTCTACCACACTCCTGAGGTAGTGCATTCCACTCTCAACCAGCCCTTACTGTCAGCAAGTTTTTTTCCTGATGTTTAGGTGGAATCTCTTTTCCTTCCCCTTGAACCCATTCCTCCTGGTCCTAGTCTCCGGAGCAGCAGAAAACAAGCTTGCTCCCTCATCAACATGACATCCCTTCAAATATCTAAACATGGCTATCATGTCACCTCTTAACCTCCTCTTCACCAAACGAAACATCCCCAGCTCCCTACGTCTTTCCTTGTAGGGCATGGATTCCAGGCCTTTTTACCATTTTGGTTACCCTCCTCTGGACCCTTTCCAGCTTGTCAATATCCTTCTGGAATTGCGGTGCCCAGAACTGTATACAGTATTCCAGGTGAAGTCTAACCAATGCAGAATAGAGAGGTAAAGAAAGAAAGAAACCATGTGCATCTTTACTTGAAAGTAAGTCCAACTTATAATAGGACTTACTGCCAAGGAAGCAGGCCCACGAGAGTAGTCTCCATAAGAGCATTTCTTTTCCTTTTCATTAAACCAATTGTCATGGTCGGCACAAGGGCAAAAGACAGCGCCACAGCCAGCTTTCCTCGGCGACGGATATGATAATTACTTACGAGCCTGCCAGAGCATAGCATCACTTCAGACGAGTCCACCTGAGAAATTCAACTCCAGCAAACCCAAAGAGTGATTGAAATAAATTAGGGGATCTGAAGGATCCGGAATTGCATCAGGTCTAGGCGAGCAAGAGGAAGCGAATCAGATAAATACATTAATGCGCGCCCGGTGACAGTTGACATTTTATGCTCCTTTAAACTGACTGATGAAGATCAGGCAAATTAGAAATAGTCGCCAAGAAGTTCGACAAACGTCTTCCAGGGTGCACTGAAAGGGAATCTTAAGGAGGTAGAGGGGCGGGCGCCAGGCGGGGGAAACGGTCCTCCCAGAGAGGAGCTGGGCAAGGTAATTTATTTGCTAATTCTAACCAGTTGCTTTTCATTTATATTTGGAGGTCTGATCCTTCCAAGAAGGGGGTGCAAGGAGACGGCATGTGCGTGCCCAGGACTGAGCATGCAGATGGGAAAATGGAAGCTCAAAGGCGAGCAGTCTCTCACCGCAGTCAAGATTACATTTATACTTGTTGATTTACTTACTGACTTCATCTATGTCTCCTCGTTTGGCCCCAACGGGACCCCAAAGTAGCTTACATCAATCTCCTCTCCTCTATTTTATCCTCACAACAACTCTACAAGGAAGGCTGGGAGTGTGTGACTGACCCAAGGTCACCCAGTGAGATTCCAAGGTAGAGCAGGGATTCAAACCTGGGTCTCCCAGATACTAGTCCAGCACTCTAGAGGCAGAGTCGTATAGTGGTTAAGAGCAAGTGCACTCTAATCTAGAGAACCGGGCTTGATCCCCTGCTCTGCCACTTGAGATGGAGGCTTATCTGGTGAACCAGACTAGCTTGTGCACTCCAACACATGCTAGCTGGGTGACATTGGGCTAGTCACAGTTCTCGTCGTGGAGAGAAAGTAGATTGTAAGCCACTTTGATTCTCCTTACAGGAGAGAAACTCCTCCTCCTCCTCCTCCTCCTCCCCCTCCTCCTCCTCCTCCTCCTCCTCCTCTTTCTTCTTCTTCTTCTTCTTCTTCTTCTTCTTCTTCTTCTTCTTCTTCTTCTTCTTCTTCTTCTTCTTCTTCTTCTTCTTCTTCCCAAAAGAAAGAAATATGGCAGGACCCTAGCTAAGATGTTAAAGGGTCATTGACAGTGATCTCCTGGAATGTCAACTGCTATCCAGACTGCAGAGAACAGCTCCCCTCAAGAAAATGGATGCTTCAGAGGGTGGAGTTTAGGGCGTTATACCCTAATACCCTTGGCTCACACAAGACGTCTTCCTTCCTGGGATCCACCTACAAACGTCCAGGAATTTCGCAACTGAAGGCTGGAAACCCTGTCTCGACGCTGGCAACAGCTGGCAACCTATATCTGTCCCATGCTCTTTTCTTCTTCTCCTATTGTTGCCTCTGTTCAGCCCTCCACCCCAGTAACTGAGCAACCTCCACCAATTCTGCCCTCTGTGACCTTCAGAGACTTTACTTCCCCATTTCGTTCCAGATGCATCTGTGAAAGCCAGGGTAGTTACGTGAGAAGAATAAGAATAAGAATAAGAATAAGAATAAGAATAAGAAGAATAAGAATAAGAAGAAGAAGAAGAAGAAGAAGAAGAAGAAGAAGAAGAAGAAGAAGAAGAAGAAGAAGAAGAAGAAGAAGAGTTTGGATTTATATCCCCCCTTTCTCTCCTATAGGAGACTCAAAGGGGCTTACAATCTCCTTGCCCTTCCCCCCTCACAACAAACACCCTGTGAGGTGGGTGGGGCTGAGAGAGCTCCGAAAAGCTGTGACTAGCCCAAGGTCCCCCAGCTGGCATGTGTGGGAGTGCACAGGCTAATCTGAATCCCCCAGATAAGCCTCCACAACTCAAGCAGCAGAGTGGAGAATCAAACCCAGTTCCTCCAGATCACCTACTCTTAGCCACTACGCCACTGCTGCTCTCATTTTTGTAACTTTCTCCATCTGTGGAGGAGGAGGAGGAGAGGAAGAAGGAGAAGGAGGAGGAAGAGGAAGAGGAAGAGGAGGAGGAGAAGAAGGAGAAGAAGAGGAGGAGGAGGAGGAGGAGGAGAGTTGAATTTATACTCTATTTTTCTCCATCACAAAAAGTCTCAAAGTGGCTCACAAACAAAATCTCTGCTACTCCCCACAACTGGCACCTTGTAAGGTAGGTGGGGCTGAGAGAGTTCTGAGAGGACTGTGGCTGGCCCGAGATAACCCAGCAGGGTTCGTGTGTAGGAGCTGGGAAACAAACCCAGTTCACCAAAGAACAATCTGTCACTCATTAGGAAAAGTGGGGAAACAAACCTGGTTCTCCATATCCGAGTCCACTGCTGTCTCTTGGCCACTACAACCACACTGGTTCTGTGCCGCATACAAGATACCCATCATGCCTTTTCTAAACGCTGGCATTTTCCTGGGTTTAAGCATGTCCAATGGATTGTACTTCCTTGCTTAGCTTCGTCCTTGGTGCAAAAAAAGAAAAAAACCCTCTCGAGAGAGGAGAGTTTTTTTTCTTGTTTGGTCTCTGAAATGACTCATTGCCCAGTGATTTTATGGACCATACGAAAGATATCTTTGTTGCCATAAACATCCCTTAGTGTATTTAAACAGCATACAAATCATGTTGCTGGCTGTAGCTTTTTTTTTCTTTTATGGCGTGTTACAATACCAGCTTTGTCTGCTGTAAGGAAGTCAGCTGGTGGATTCAGCCACATATCAACGTTGCCCGTTTAGTTTATGGAGACTCCATTGTGGTGTCAGGAGAGTTTCCTGGAAGCAATTTGTATCCCAGCCAATTCAAAAGTCACCTGAAAGAAGGAGGAGGAGGAGGGGAGGAGGAGGAGGAGGAGCCAATTCAAAAGTCACCTGAAGAAGGAGGGGGAGAAGGAGGGGGAAGGAGGAGGAGAAGAGGCAGAGGAGGAAGAAGAAGATGGAGGAGGAGGGAGAAGGAGGAGAGGACGGCTGAATCCATCCTATACAACATCACTTCTGTAAGGCCCTTTCCGCACGGGCCGTTTACAGCACCCGAGGGACATCAAAAACACCGTCCCTGGGGAGCTGTTTGCATGGGGGGCACAGCTGCATCGCAGCCGCGCCACCCTCACTCCCCCCCTGCTGCGCAAAGCCGCCATTTTCCCACCTCTCTCCCCGAGCAAGGTTTTGGGAAAACGGTGGCTTCCAGCGACTGGTAGGCGACATCCCTCCCCCCTTTCCTGATCGACTTACCTTCCCTGCGACCTTCCGGCATGTCGCCGAGACCTGGGGACACGCCCCCCGCCCTGTAACTCTGGAGCGGTTGCGCAGGGCAGGGGGGCGTGTCCCCTGGCCTCGGCGACACGCCGGACAGTCGCAGAGAAGATATGTCGATCGGGCGACTGCACAGCACGGCGCCGTCTTCCCTGTCGTGCGAATGGTCCCGGGGGGTGGGGTGGGTGGGTGGGGTTTGGTCGGCGTCATGTACGCCGACCCAACCCCCAGCGTGGCCGTGCGGAAGCAGCCATGCGGAAGCAGCCTAAAAAGCTACATGCAGCTCAAAGGATCTCTTTATTTAGCACCAGTTTAAAGTTCTGGAGCACACAGCAAAAACTGAAAGGGCGCCATGCGCATGTGAAAAGACTATAGGTTTGCATGTGTACGCGCGCGCACACACACACACACACACACACACACACACACACACACACACACACATGTGTTGTTGTGGGGCATAAGATTGCTTTTTTCCGGACATTTCCTTTTTTTTAGATAGAGCCATAATTCTTCTGACTGGTGCTTGCTCTTTGGAAAAAGAATTTCTGGTGTTTTCACATCCGTTGAGTAATGCACTTTCCGTCTACTTTCGATGCACTTTCGGGATTATTTGCAAGTGGATTTTTGTCACTTCACACAGTAAAATCCACCTTTCTCTTATGCCACATGGTGGTGCTCTATGCCCCTTTTTGCAAATTTAGTCGCTGTTCTTTTCATGTTCTACACCACAGGGTGGTGCTTTGCCAGGAGGGCAGGAAGGATTTGGAAGACATTGCCAGCCTCTGAACATCTAGAGCAGTGGTGGCGAACCTATGGCACGGGTGCCAGAGGTGGCACTCAGAGCCCTTTCTGTGGGCACGTGCAAACAGAGTCACCCCCCCCCCACACACACACACACATATCTAGGCTGGCGGGCCACTGAGCTCGATTATTAGCATTAAACCTAAGACCTAATTTTGGGGACGCAGTGTAGGTAACCCTGTTAAGCACTGTTAAACCCCACTGATTTTCATGTGACGAACTAAAGCGTGATCCTTTACCTGGGAGTAACTCGGTTGCTGGCAATGGGGCTTACTTCTGAGCAAACCCTCCTAGGGTCATGATTCATCTGTTGGAAGAGTTGCGCAGTTGCTTCAAAGCAAAGCCACCGACTACCACCAAGCTTACTCCCGAGTAACGCACGCCTCGGAGCCAACCGTTTTTTCTAAACTAAAACCTCAAGATTCAGGTTGAATTGCCAAGTTGGCACTTTGAGATAAAGAAGTGGGTTTGGGGTTGCAATTTGGGCACTCGGTCTCGAAAAGGTTCGCCATCACTGATCTAGAGAGCGAAATTTTGAAATTATGCAAAAACCCTCCCTTCCTGCCCCTCTCTCGTTTAACTGATTCACATCAGATTTGAAAAAGAGGGAAAGAACAGTTGGATTGCAGGCAGAAACTGGGTAATGAGGAGCGAAGGCAAATGTTGTGCATGAGACAGGACCTCCACCATTAATCAGACCACAGCTAGTCCTCTCAATTCTGACAAGGAGAACATCACCAAAGTCTTAATGAAGAAATCTCTCTCAGTCCTTCCTGAAAACATTCCAACTATAGATTGAACCCATAAGAACATAAGAACAAGCCAGCTGGATCAGACCAGAGTCCATCTAGTCCAGCTCTCTGCTACTTGCAGTGGCCCACCAGGTGCCTTTGGGAGCTCACATGCAGGATGTGAAAGCAAGGGCCTTCTGCGGCTGTTGCTCCCGAGCACCTGGACTGTTCAGGCATTTGCAATCTCAGATCAAAGAGGATCAAGATTGGTAGCCATAAACCCAACACCTGCATACAAAGAACACACCCTTTCACTACACAAAACCCCCCTCGCCTGGTTGCTCGCTTGCTATCATAAAAAGGGGTCTTATCAATGTATCAAATTCCCAACATGACGAAATCTGTGGACACTTAAATCTGGAGACTGGAGCCATGAACAGACAAAACAACTATTATTTTTTTTTAAAAAAAACACCCCAGGTTTTCAAAACCCAATTTTGGAGAAAGGCAGGGAATAAATGAATTAAATAAAGATGAAGATCCAGGAGTCAGAGAAAAGCTTGGTTGCTTTGTGGGAAGGAGAAAAAAGCAGCAGGAAACTCTGGCCGTTTCCCCCCCCCCCACCCACACCCACCCCCCCCCCCCCCCCCCCCCCCCCCCCCCCCCCCCCTCCTCCCCCTCCACCCCCCCCCCCCCCCCCCCCCCCACCCCCCCCCCCACCCCCCCCCCCCCCACCCCCCCCCCCCCCCCCCCCCCCCCCCCACCCCCGCCCCCCCGCCCCCCCACCCCTCCCCCCCCACCCACACCCCCCCCCCACTCACCACCCCCACCAGCCCCCCCTCCCCCCCCCCCCCCCCCCCCCCCCCACCCCCCCCCCCCCCCACCCCCCCCCCCCCCCACCCCCCCCCCCCCCCACCCCCCCCCCCCCCCACCCCCCCCCCCCCCCACCCCCCCCCCCCCCCACCCCCCCCCCCCCCCACCCCCCCCCCCCCCCACCCCCCCCCCCCCCCACCCCCCCCCCCCCCCACCCCCCCCCCCCCCCACCCCCCCCCCCCCCCACCCCCCCCCCCCCCCACCCCCCCCCCCCCCCACCCCCCCCCCCCCCCACCCCCCCCCCCCCCCACCCCCCCCCCCCCCCACCCCCCCCCCCCCCCACCCCCCCCCCCCCCCACCCCCCCCCCCCCCCACCCCCCCCCCCCCCCACCCCCCCCCCCCCCCACCCCCCCCCCCCCCCACCCCCCCCCCCCCCCACCCCCCCCCCCCCCCACCCCCCCCCCCCCCCACCCCCCCCCCCCCCCACCCCCCCCCCCCCCCACCCCCCCCCCCCCCCACCCCCCCCCCCCCCCACCCCCCCCCCCCCCCACCCCCCCCCCCCCCCACCCCCCCCCCCCCCCACCCCCCCCCCCCCCCACCCCCCCCCCCCCCCACCCCCCCCCCCCCCCACCCCCCCCCCCCCCCACCCCCCCCCCCCCCCACCCCCCCCCCCCCCCACCCCCCCCCCCCCCCACCCCCCCCCCCCCCCACCCCCCCCCCCCCCCACCCCCCCCCCCCCCCACCCCCCCCCCCCCCCACCCCCCCCCCCCCCCACCCCCCCCCCCCCCCACCCCCCCCCCCCCCCACCCCCCCCCCCCCCCACCCCCCCCCCCCCCCACCCCCCCCCCCCCCCACCCCCCCCCCCCCCCACCCCCCCCCCCCCCCACCCCCCCCCCCCCCCACCCCCCCCCCCCCCCACCCCCCCCCCCCCCCACCCCCCCCCCCCCCCACCCCCCCCCCCCCCCACCCCCCCCCCCCCCCACCCCCCCCCCCCCCCACCCCCCCCCCCCCCCACCCCCCCCCCCCCCCACCCCCCCCCCCCCCCACCCCCCCCCCCCCCCACCCCCCCCCCCCCCCACCCCCCCCCCCCCCCACCCCCCCCCCCCCCCACCCCCCCCCCCCCCCACCCCCCCCCCCCCCCACCCCCCCCCCCCCCCACCCCCCCCCCCCCCCACCCCCCCCCCCCCCCACCCCCCCCCCCCCCCACCCCCCCCCCCCCCCACCCCCCCCCCCCCCCACCCCCCCCCCCCCCCACCCCCCCCCCCCCCCACCCCCCCCCCCCCCCACCCCCCCCCCCCCCCACCCCCCCCCCCCCCCACCCCCCCCCCCCCCCACCCCCCCCCCCCCCCACCCCCCCCCCCCCCCACCCCCCCCCCCCCCCACCCCCCCCCCCCCCCACCCCCCCCCCCCCCCACCCCCCCCCCCCCCCACCCCCCCCCCCCCCCACCCCCCCCCCCCCCCACCCCCCCCCCCCCCCACCCCCCCCCCCCCCCACCCCCCCCCCCCCCCACCCCCCCCCCCCCCCACCCCCCCCCCCCCCCACCCCCCCCCCCCCCCACCCCCCCCCCCCCCCACCCCCCCCCCCCCCCACCCCCCCCCCCCCCCACCCCCCCCCCCCCCCACCCCCCCCCCCCCCCACCCCCCCCCCCCCCCACCCCCCCCCCCCCCCACCCCCCCCCCCCCCCACCCCCCCCCCCCCCCACCCCCCCCCCCCCCCACCCCCCCCCCCCCCCACCCCCCCCCCCCCCCACCCCCCCCCCCCCCCACCCCCCCCCCCCCCCACCCCCCCCCCCCCCCACCCCCCCCCCCCCCCACCCCCCCCCCCCCCCACCCCCCCCCCCCCCCACCCCCCCCCCCCCCCACCCCCCCCCCCCCCCACCCCCCCCCCCCCCCACCCCCCCCCCCCCCCACCCCCCCCCCCCCCCACCCCCCCCCCCCCCCACCCCCCCCCCCCCCCACCCCCCCCCCCCCCCACCCCCCCCCCCCCCCACCCCCCCCCCCCCCCACCCCCCCCCCCCCCCACCCCCCCCCCCCCCCACCCCCCCCCCCCCCCACCCCCCCCCCCCCCCACCCCCCCCCCCCCCCACCCCCCCCCCCCCCCACCCCCCCCCCCCCCCACCCCCCCCCCCCCCCACCCCCCCCCCCCCCCACCCCCCCCCCCCCCCACCCCCCCCCCCCCCCACCCCCCCCCCCCCCCACCCCCCCCCCCCCCCACCCCCCCCCCCCCCCACCCCCCCCCCCCCCCACCCCCCCCCCCCCCCACCCCCCCCCCCCCCCACCCCCCCCCCCCCCCACCCCCCCCCCCCCCCACCCCCCCCCCCCCCCACCCCCCCCCCCCCCCACCCCCCCCCCCCCCCACCCCCCCCCCCCCCCACCCCCCCCCCCCCCCACCCCCCCCCCCCCCCACCCCCCCCCCCCCCCACCCCCCCCCCCCCCCACCCCCCCCCCCCCCCACCCCCCCCCCCCCCCACCCCCCCCCCCCCCCACCCCCCCCCCCCCCCACCCCCCCCCCCCCCCACCCCCCCCCCCCCCCACCCCCCCCCCCCCCCACCCCCCCCCCCCCCCACCCCCCCCCCCCCCCACCCCCCCCCCCCCCCACCCCCCCCCCCCCCCACCCCCCCCCCCCCCCACCCCCCCCCCCCCCCACCCCCCCCCCCCCCCACCCCCCCCCCCCCGCACCCCCCCCCCCCCCCCCCCCCCCCCCCCCCCCCCCCCCCCCCCCCCCACCCCCCCTCCCTCCCTCCCCCCCCCCCCCCCTTCAAACCCCCCCCCCCCCCCCCCCCTTACCCCCCCCCACCCCCCCCCCCCCACAGATGAGAAAGGGGGATATAAATCCAAACTCCTCCTCCTCCTCCTCTTCTTCTTCTTCTTCTTCTTCTTCTTCTTCTTCTTCTTCTTCTTCTTCTTCTTCTTCTTTCTTCTTCTTCTTTCTTCTTCTTCTTCTTCTTTCTTCTTCTTCTTCTTCTTCTTCTTCTTCTTCTTTCTTCTTTCTTCTTCTTCTTCTTCTTCTTCTTCTTCTTTCTTCTTCTTCTTCTTCTTCTTCTTCTTCTTCTTCTTCTTCTTTCAGCAGGGGTTTTCTGCCTGAGCACAAACTGCTTTGCCCACTGTGATCGTGGCGGAAGAGCACGATGGGAAGAGTCGATGCTCTGGTGCCCTCACAGAACGTCCGTAATCTTGATGCAAACAAACGTTTGCCTTGCCCCTTTCCAACGCCCCTCAACAAAGGGTTATGCTATTGATTGCTTCAACTCGACTCTATTTGCTCTATGAGGATGGTTTGTGGACATTTTATGAATGAGCTCCTTCCAGATTGCAGCAGACTTTGGACCTGAGAGCTCTCCTTCTGAAGGAGAAATGCCATTCAAGGTGGAAAAGAACCCATTGCATCCTTGAGTCTAGGGAGGGTCAAATGCTGGAGTGTTTTGGGATAGAGGCATGTGTTTTTTTAAAAAAATCTTGAAGAAGAAGAAGAAGAAGAAGAAGAAGAAGAAGAAGAAGAAGAAGAAGAAGAAGAAGAAGAAGAAGAAGAAGAAGAAGAAGAAGAAGAAGAAGAAGAAGAAGAGGAGGAGGAGGAGGAGGAGGAGGAGTTTGGATTTATATCCCCCCTTTCTCTCCTGCAGGAGACTCAAAGGGGCTCACAATCTCCTTGCCCTTCCCCCCTCACAACAAACACCCTGTGAGGTAGGTGGGGCTGAGAGAGATCCGAGAAGCTGTGACTAGCCCAAGGTCACCCAGCTGGCGTGTGTGGGAGTGTACAGGCTAATCTGAATTCCCCAGATAAGCCTCCACAGCTCAGGTGGCAGAGCTGGGAATCAAACCCGGTTCCTCCAGATTAGATACACGAGCTCTTAACCTCCTACGTCACTGCTGCTCCTACGCCACTGTTTAACCGAACCATCTTTTCTTGAGAGTGTGGTCATGTTACAATGGTCTTTATTTCTTCTTTTCATCAAACACCTGGCCCTTATCCACACCCTGTGTAGTCACTAAACCACCCCTTCATCTATATTCTCCTCCTGCTCCTGCTCCTCCGTTTTCTAAGGCTTTTTAAAACGTTCTCTGTCACATTAGTGATGTAACATATAGGCACAGTCACAAGCCAGGTAGATTGTATCAGCTTTGTGGGTTTCATCCCGAACGAGCCATGTCACCCGAAAGAGACGATAAATGTGTCTGCAGTTAGGAGCCAATGAAATTGACAAGTGAAGTTGCTTTTGCAGGAGGAAATTGACAAAGAACCGCCATCGTAACCACGGTGTATTACTGCAGTTCTAATTTGGCTGGAAAATTAGATCCTTCGTGTGGGCATGAATTACGTGTTTCTGTTCCTTCAGGTAATAGTGCCTGCTCCAGTAGTTTTTTTAAAAATCTCCCCAATTTACCTGATTAGAAATCTCTTTCCAGGGTTCTTTGACTCCTGGTAGGGAGAAGTAGATTTATGTGGTGTAGATAGGATTGCCACATTGTTCCTGGGTACCAGTGGAAGATGGAGGGTTGGGTTGTCAAATCCAGGTTGGGAAACAGAATGGAGCCTGTTAAGAGTAGGATTTGGGGAAGGGAAGAACCTCAGTGGGGTACAATACCATAGAGTCCACCCTCCAAATAATCCATTTTCTCCACGATTACTCATCTCTGTAGTGTGGGAGGGATCCCAACCTGGAAGAAGAAGAAGAAGGAGGAGGAGGAGGAGGAGGAGGAGGAGGAGGAGGAGGAGGAGGAGGAGGAGGAGGAGAAGGAGAAGGAGAAGGAGAAGGAGAAGGAGAAGGAGAAGGAGAAGGAGAAGGAGAAGGAGAAGGAGAAGGAGAAGGAGAAGGAGAAGGAGAAGGAGAAGGAGAAGGAGAAGAGTTTGGATTTATATCCCCCTTTCTCTCCTGCAGGAGACTCAAAGGGGCTCACAATCTCCTTGCCCTTCCCCCCTCACAACAAACACCCTGTGAGGTAGGTGGGGCTGAGAGAGCTCCGAGAAGCTGTGACTAGCCCAAGGTCACCCAGCTGGTGTGTGTGGGAGTGTACAGGCTAATCTGAATTCCCCAGATAATCCTCCACAGCGCAGGCGGCAGAGCGAGGAATCATACCTGGTTCCTTGAGATTAGATACACAAGCTCTTAACCTCCTACGCCACTGCTGCTCTATTGGTGGGATTTTTTTTCACTCTACTGGGGCATTAAGCATTTCACGATGGTCCATTCTGATGAGGCAAATAGCATCAGGAAGTAATGTGTACACCCTGCTCAGAGCAGTTAGTCAGTACCCAGTGGCATACTGGGCCTAAATGGCGCCCAGGGGCATGACTGCCTGCATGCCCCCCCCGCCTGGCTCCTCACCCTCCAAACCCCACTAATGGGGGGCTGGGGGAGGGGGGCTTGGGGGGCAGCTTGGACAGGTACAGCAGTGGCAGGCCGGCTCCGGTGCTGGCCTGCATTGCAACACCCACCTGTGCCCCTGTTGCAGTGCCCCCTGCCTCCCTGCAGGCCAGCTTTTAAGCCAGCCTGCCAAAAGGGTGGGGTGCTGTGGCGGGCAGCCTAGGCAGGTGCCACAGCTGCCCCCACTGATCTCTGCCCCCCCGCCTCCGTTCAGACTGGCTGAGAGGGGACAGGGCTCGGCAGCTGGTAGCTCAGGTGCCCCCATGTGACGAAACAATGTGCACCCAGGGGCATGGGACACCCTATGTCCCCATTAATGGTACGCCACTGCCAGTACCGCATGAGATCCTATGATCAATGTTTGAGCCCCTTGCCCTCTTCCAAAGAGCACGTTACGAAATGCAATTGGGGATGCCAACTCCGGGGAGGGAAATTCCTGTCAATTTCGGTGTGGAGGCTGAGGAGGGTCAATTTCGGTGTGGAGGCTGAGGAGGGTCAATTTCGGGGTGGAGGCTGAGGAGGGTCAATTTCAGGGTGGAGGCTGAGGAGGGTCAAGTTAAATTAATTATTTAATTATTTAATTATTCGATTGTATTAACCACTGTTTATATGGAGTTTTAGTGTGTTTTAGTGGTTATTAATTGGATGGAGCGATGTTATTTGTTTACTGTGTTTTGTATGATTTTCTCCTTTACCTGATATTGTATGAATTTCATGTTGTACACCGCCCAGAGCCCTTCGGGGATGGGGCGGTATAGAAATCTAAGAAATAAGTAAGTAAGTAAGTAAGTAAGTAAGTAAGTAAGTAAGTAAGTAAGTAAGTAAGTAAGTAAGTAAGTAAGTAAGTAAGTAAGTAAGTAAGTAAGTAAGTAAGTAAGTATAAGTAAGTAAGTAAGTGGAGGGAGGGAGGGAGGGAGGGAGGGAGGGAGGGAGGGAGGGGGGGTGGGAGCTCAGCAAAAGTATGCCCTCTGAAGCTGCCAAAGGAACTGATCTCTGTGGTCTGGAGATCGTCATAAGTTCGGCAGATTGGCAAGTGACCTTAGATCTACTCCTGACGGAACTCCATTGCCTTCTGTGGTATGGTCTAGGCTTGGTCAATACCTAAAATAGTCGGTAAAATTCAGATTCAGGTTCATTTGGGCATAAAAGTATCTGTATGCCTGAATAAGCCTGAATACCAGATTTGGTATGCCCAAATATATTTGGGTCCATCTGGGGTTTTTTTGTATTTTTGGTGAGTTTTTTGCATTTTAACCTGCAGGTAAAGCTAGCAGCACCAAAAGTTTAGGGTCCCATGGACCCTCAAAGGGGTAGCCTCCATCTCCTGCTAGCTCTCATTGGAAACAATGGGGAATGGGGCACCCAGTTTGGGGGTCCATAACTTTGTTTCCCCTGAACCAAACTTTACCAAACTCAGGTGAAATCATCTGGACAGTCTCTGGATGGGTCTCTGAAATTGTGGTGCTGCTACCCTGTTTCCCCGAATATAAGGCATCCCCAGAAAATAAGATGTAGTAGAGGTTTTGCTGAAGTGCGAAATATAAGGCATCCCCCAAAAGTAAGACATAGCAAAGTTTTTGTTTGGAAGCATGCCCGACGTACAGAACACAGAAATATAAGACATCCCCTGAAAATAAGACATAGTGCATCTTTGGGAGCAAAAATTAATATAAGACACTGTCTTATTTTCGGGGGAAACACGGTAGCTTTAAAAATGCGCCCCCTGCAGACCAAAAGGCAAAAAACACCCAAAAATACCAAAAAAAGAGCCTGAATAAGAGGCATTCGGATTGGCTCATATTCGAGCAGGATATATTTCGGCCAATTTTGGCTCCAATATGCCCGAATTCGCCCAGATTCGGGCCAAATCCAGGATTCGGTGAGCCTGAATCTCCAAACCTAGTTCGGTCCATGCCCCCCGATCAACAGATTCATCATGGATAGTTAAAACTGCAGTCCTTCTACATTAAAATCAAGGAGAGGTTCCCCCTCCCCCCCCAATGGAACGATCCGGCTGGTATAAACAAAACAAAGCAAAAAAAAAATCAAACCCATCTATTTAAACAAATGTATGTCTTCTTAATGGGTTTCTAAAGTAGAGAGCGGGGGGAGGGAAAGGTGAACCCTTCCAGATGTAGCCTGCAGTAAACCATTTTTGGCTTTTAGTTCCAGTAGGTCATTACTGCATTAATTTGGTGTTTAATTAAATGCCTGTGCAACAGACCATTTATTTGTTATCTAATATTAGCTTTACTTCTTATCAATTAAATGCTTGCTGAGGGCTGGATTCGCTAACGCTTTATGTCCCCTTATGCATTCTCTCTCTCTCTCTCTCTCTCTCTCTCTCTCTCTCTCTCTCTCTCTCTCTCTCTCTCTCATTCTAATCAACAAAATGGGGAGTTGGTGTATATTTATTCGAACAAATTTCAGCAGGTGCGTGACCCCCCCTCCCCCTTTTAAAAAATGGAACGGAGATGCGTTTGCAAACCAATGTTCCATAACAATGAGACTGCTCCACAAGTTACATTTGCAGTGGCCCGGATACATGTTTACAGATTTAGGCTGTGTAACGGTGAACATTAGAAAAAGCGACACGTCTCTTTGGCATTCAGGAAACATAAATAGATGCGTCGCTTTTCTGTCGGTCGCAATGCAGTGCGAGAAGCACTGGAAAAGTAAAAACAATTGTTAATAACTGTAAAAAACATAGAAATAATCATATATTATTATTTATTTATTAAATTTCACATACCGCCCAACCCCTGAAGGGCTCTGGGCGTCGTGCGGTAAAACCGGTAGGCAAACAAACAGTATACAACAAAATAAATCTAAATAACCCATTAAAACCTTTAAAACAATAGCAGCATCCCACATCTGTTGGCGGCGCCCGATCCCAAGCTCGAGAGGGGACCAGCAAGGTGCCGAAGATGGTAGAGTAGATGATACACGAGGCATCAAGAGGGGGCATATGCAAAAGCAACCGGGGATAAGGTTGCCACGTCCCCCTGGCCACCACATGGGGGTGCTCTTCCTTCCTTCCTTCCTTCCTTCCTTCCTTCCTTCCTTCCTTCCTTCCTTCCTTCCTTCCTTCCTTCCTTCCTTCCTTCCTTCCTTCCTTCCTTCCTTCCTTCCTCTGCTGCCTGAGCTGTGGAGGCTTATCTGGGAAATTCAGATTAGCCTGTGCACTCCCACACACGCCAGCTGGGTGACCTTGGGATAGTCACCATTCTTTGGAGCTCTCTTAGCCCCACCCACCTCACAGGGTGTTTGTTGTGAGGGGGGAAGGGCAAGGAGATTGTAAGCCCCTTTGAGTCTCCTGCAGGAGAGAAAGGGGGGATATAAATCCAAACTCCTCCTCCTCCTCCTCCTCCTCCTCCTCCTCCTCCTCCTTCTTCTATCAAAATATTATGTTTAACAATTCTGAGGATAATGGTTTTGATGAAGCCAGTGCTTAAACACGATTCTTTAATCTAAAAAGAGAATCAGACCAGGGTATGGGAAGGCAGACACTAGGACCACATAAAGCATTTCAACCAAAGAAAGATCCAGGAAGATGTAGTGGATTAATTTCCACATCTCCTGGCATCCCTTCATGAGGAAGGACTTTAAACCGGGCTGCGTTCCTTTTGCGAAGTTCTATGAGTGTTGGCAAAATTCGGGGGTCGCTTTGACAATATTTAGAACTGATAGTTTTGAGCAATAATTCAATAGAGGGGAACTAAGTTCTTCTCACTATATTGCTGGGGACCCAGTCTGAAAATGAAAAAGTATTGATTATTTTATCTCTTTTTTGCCTTCTGATAGATAAAGAAGGAACCAGGCAGGCGGTAATTCAAGTATCGGCAGTGTTCTGTGGAGCTATTTATTGCTCATCGCAACAGCGAAACTTTTCAAGACCTTGCAGGGATGCGTGAAGGGTTTTTGGACCACCTTCAATGGACACTGGAACGACCCCTTTCTTTTTAATATTTCATGGAATCTGTAACAGGGTTTCTCCAATGTGGCATTCAAAAGTAATACAAGGTGAACACTGTCGCCGTAAAGGAAATATGCAAAGAATAATATGATAGGCCAAAGACACATATATTTGAGCTAATCAAACCCCGGTAGGTTTAACCTCAGGATTTCCCTCAACTTTCCCCCAAGAAGGATACTGACAAGCTGGAACGGGTCCAGAGGAGAGCAACCAAAATGGTAGAAGGACTGGAATTGATGCCCTACGAAGAGAGACTTAGAGAGCTTGGTATGTTTAGTTTGGTGAAGAGAAGGTTAAGATAGCCATGTTTAGATATTTGAAGGGGTGTCATGCTGGTGAGGGAGCAAGCTTGTTTTCTGCTGCTCCGGAGACTAGGACCAGGAGTATCGGGTTCAAGGTGAAGGAAAAGAGATTCCACCTAAACATCATGAAAAAAAACTTCCTGACAGTAAGGGATGTTGGATAGAGGAATGCACTACCTCGGAGTGTGGTGGAGTCTCCTTCTTTGGAGGTTTTTAAAGAGAGGATGGCCACCTGTCAGGAGTGCTTTGATTGTGTGTTCCTGCATTGCAGGGGGTTGGACTTGATGGCCCTTGGGGTCTCTTCCAACTCTATGATTCTATGATTCTATTTGCACAGAATTTGTCCATATCAGTTTTCCAATCATTTAAAGAAATATTGCTTCTGCTACTTGGGACTGCTTTGCTCTCGTCCACAGCATCCGTCCTCTCTTTTGAGAGAGGACTGGTATTGACAAATTCTCTGCCAGTAATCAGGTCAGACTGAAGGAAATCCTGAGGTCAAACCAACCAGGGGTTGATTGGCCCAAATATATGCGACTTCGAGCTATCATTTTGTATAACATATTATTCATTGCATATTTCCTTTAGAGTGACAGTGTTCACCGTGTATTACTTTGGAATGCTACAATTTTGTGAAATATGATTGAAATAATTCAATTTATAATAGTAATACCAGCAGGTGGGTGCTTTAACCCACCTCAATAACTTTTCTTTATCTCTCTTTTCTTTCTCTTTAGCTCATTATATCTACTTTCCTCTTTTCTTTTATAGAATTAATTAGGTAACCAGAATGGGTTTATTAGATAGTTAAATATTTAGAATGTGAAGGAATAGTATAAGATTAATGAACTAAGTAAGGTTATACATATATATGTTTGTTAATCCATTCTGAATAAGATTTTTTTCTTTCTTCTCCTTTTCATTTTTCATGTATGTATTTTATATTATTGTTTATCCAGGTGTATTACTAATGTGTTTTCTTAAATTTTCCTAATCAAGATTATTTTTTTAAAAAACTGTAAAAATTATCTCTGGTCAAAATCCATGTCTGCAGATATCAAAATCTCATGTAATAAAATTAGTGCTGTGGAGAAAAAAGAAAGCAAGAAAATATGAGACAATCAGCAAACAGGTTGTATAAGAGAATTTGCTGTTTAATTTTGAGTTGAAACTATATAGGTAAAAAAGACACTTGTGTTTACTCACAAGGTTGACTAGTCAGCGGTAGAGTGGTTTTCATAACTTTAGTCTAGGGGCGATTCCGCACATGAGTAAATAGGTTCGACCCAGTTCCCTGAGAAGGGTACTGACCTAGGTTGAAGCCATTGTTGTTCCCCACTGCAACCAGCTTGATCCCAGCTCAGAGGGCGGAATCATCCTGGGCCTCTTCACCGCTCCATTCCGATTGGCTACTGTTCTACGGCCATGTTCCGTCTATCCCCACAAAAAAAACTGCCACAGGAATGGAGGGACGAAGGTGGCGTTTTTTGATTGGCCAGCTGTACGCATGCCCGAAACACTCAGCTGTGATTGGCTGAATGGGGGACTCCTGGACCCAGAGATTCCGCACTTTACTGGGATCGAGCTGAGTTCGAGCGTGGTTCCCTGAAAAAGTATTAGTTCCCAACTGGAGTCGGAAATTTGACCATTACACGGGGTGAAGCTGGTACAAAACCACGTCGATTCCAGTGGTTGTGCATAGCACTTAGGTCGAACACAGCTCGAACTTAGGTCGATAACGCCAGTGCGGAATCGACCTAGGGGTACCAGCCCCCTCTTTATGATGGTGGTCTGTCTGGAGATTGGCAACCCGAGTTGGTGGGCTGCAGTGGAAAAGGGAGCTGGCCAAAACTGTCCCTACCAGTTTTGAAAATAAGCCCCCTTAAACTCTCCAGAACAGCACAGTTCAAGCAAAGCAATTTTCTGTTGTTTATTTCTGCAGAAACCAAATCTCCTTTGGAAAAGAAGCACGTCTGGCCACCCCAGCCAAGCTCTCCTTCTTTCTCATTTTCTTGTTCTGATTCAAAGAAATCCAGTCAAACTGCTTTTCTTCTTAGCTGGACACTCTGAGTCCCCGAAGTTAAAATACTGAACCTTATCTTAAAACAACAAAACCACTTGACTTCTGACAATTTTCTTCTCCTGGTCCCTTTCTCCACACAATCCCGCCAGTTTTCTACCGTTTGCCTTAAATACACCTGTCTCCGAGCTCCGGGTTGCCTCAACTCGCTGACCGGAGGAAAATTACTTTTCTGTCCACCCTGATTTATTTTCCCATTCTAACTTTCCAACTTATCTTTCTTTCTGCTCCTATGGTGACATTCCCTCCCCCTTGCCGCCGCCTTTAATTGTTTGCTCCCTCCCTGCCTTTCTGCATGATTTCTGCTTGCTCCATTCTGTCATCTCTTTGCACCGAGTCTGATGACCAAACTTCACTAGCTCAGAACTGCCCGTGAAGCCACAAGTCTGAAGCTGGCTCCCATTTGAGCGGCTGGGACCGAAATGAAGACAACCCATGTATACCTGTATCAATCTGGAGAAATGCTTTCAGGATACCAAGCAGTGAAAGATCTTGGGATGTTAATGATACGTCGAAGGCTTTTCACGGCTGAATACGCTTTGTGTTGATTGTTAAGGACAGGCTGCAGTGATATTTGTATCGCGGGTCTTCAGAGGATTCCGCATGGCCGTGTTCTGAAGCATTCTCCAGCCACAGATGCATCTGTGGCTGGAAACGCCAGGAGAGAGAGAATGTTAGAACATGCGGGCCATACAGCCCGGAAACCACACAGCACCCAAGATCTTGGGATGCCTTAAAGGTGAAAGAATGCATCTGTGGCATAAACTGTCGAAAAATAGCAGCCACCGATTCGACGGGGGCAGCCATTGCGGCTGTGGGGAGCGGAATGGGCAAAGAAAGGGAGCTTGCAGCCGAAAAGGCGCCAAATTGCATGGAGCTGCAATGATTGGCTCCAAGCCCAAAAGGTGGGAGGAGCAAGTAGATAAAAGGCGCCTCACCCTGAGCCTCGGCCTTCTTGGCTTGTCAAGGCTCAAGAGCGGCGTGACCCACCCTCCCTCCCTTAGTTTACCTGTTAAAAAAGTGTAATATTTTTTTCATTTAGCCTTTATTTGGCATAAACCAGGGGTCCCCAAACTTTTTAAACAGGGGGCCAGTTCACTGTCCCTCAGACTGTTGAAGGGCCGAACTAAAAAAAACTATGAACAAATTCCTATGCACAAATGATTGTAAAATGTTTGATTTCACCTTTCAGCCTTTCTGTCATGGTCTATTTTTAGAACAGTGACCAAAGTATGTCAAGTACAGGGTGGGCTCCAAATATTGTTGGGGAGGCTGTGGAATACCTTCCCCTGTAAAAAAAAAAGCAGAACTTTCCCAATGAAGCATTCCATCTAACCCAGGATCAGGTATCTTCCTGGGTTCTTTCCTCCCTAGCAGCTAGCGAGCGATTCGCCAGCCTGGCTGATGCCAATGGGAGTGGTGCGGAACAGAAAACCTGAGAGCAACACATGTCAGAGCAGGCGTTGCCACATGTAAGGTTTCCAACTCTGGGTCAAAAAATTCATGGAGATTTGGGGGTGCAATCTGAGAAAGGCAGGGTTTGGAGTGGGGAGCCACCCATCCAAAGTAGTCATTTTCTCTAGGAATTGATCTCTGTCACCTGGAGGTCAGCTGTAATTCTGGGATATCTCCAGGCCTCCCCTAGAGGTTGGCAACTCTTAAATAGAGGTAGTATCCACAAATATGTCTCCTGCCTGTGATCAGCAATGTTTAGAAAGCAGCAACTCCAGTCACAGAAAAAAAGAAAGCAGACCACAATGGTAGGGCCTACGCCTTGTTGCATAGGCTGGTTGGGGAGAAAGGAGCCCAAGGGAGCCGCGGGTATATCCAGAGCTGTTTTCCCTCCAGCAGACCCAACAGCAGTCGAAAAGCCCGCGGAGACCCTGTTCAGCGCCATACCAGCCCGGTCCTCCAGCTACAGGGTGGGGGGTGAGGATCGCCCTGTTTGCTTTCAGCTGGCCTTTGTTGGCGGGGCAGAGGTGGGTAGCCCCATTCTCAAGTTGTGGGGGGCCTGAAGGCAGACAAGTGACTGCAAGCACAACAACCCAGTGGGAAACCCTCCTGCGCCGCCAGACCCGTGCCCCACATCAACGGCCGTTGGGGCTGGTTCCTCCTCTCCCTGGAGCCCCCTCGAGCCCCCACTGCACATGAATGGAGCCATTGCCGCCATGCCTGGCGGGCTGGATAAATGCCTTTAGGGGGCCACATTTGGCCCCCGGGCCATAGTTTGGGGACCCCTGGCATAAACAGTATAAAATCACATCTAAATCGCATCAAAATACAAACTTGCAACATATAACAAATTAAGTTGATTCATACATACTGTTGTTTGTGGAATATTTCCAGCAGAAAGTTCGCAGCCATTTCACAGAATGTGGCATCAGAATTATTTAATGAGAACAATAGTCTGCTTAGTTCATCCAGCTCACTAGGTATCATAGAAAGCAACCTAGAGTATTTGACTCGAATGCTTGCCGATTTAGGACAACAGAATAATTGGTGAGTTAATGTTTCTAACTGATTTGCACCACATGAACACACCCTTTTGCACATTTCTAGGTTGTTAAAAGTTGAATATGTTATAGAATGTTATGTTTTCTTGTATCTGTCGCAGCCCGGCAGGTTGGCAACGGGAGTCGCAACATCTTGGGGGAGAAGCCGAGCCAGGCGGCCGGTCTTCTCCATGGTTGTGCCCTGCGGAAGGGCCATAGGGGGTACTGGAGGTGGAGATGAACAGTAAGCAAGCCGGTAGGCTTAGCTGGTGCCCGACACCCCAGCAGGTGGGGGTGGGGTGGGCCAGTAGGCAAGCCGGAAGGCTTAGCCGGTGCCTGCTAACCCCAGCAACAGGAAGGGTTGAAGCTGGGGGTTCGCCCTTGGGGCTCCCAGCTTCCTGCGGAAGTCCTCTTCAATGGAGATAAGAACATAAAGAACAAAGTTTTCAGCTGGATCAGACCAAAGTCCATCTAGTCCAGCTCTCTGCTACTGCGCGGTGGCCCAAACCAGGTGCCTTTGGGAGCTCAAGCATGCAGGAGGTGCGAAAGCAATGGCGCTTCTCGCGGCTGTTGCTCCCCGAAAGCACCTGGACTGTTGGGCGCATTTGCAATCTCAGATCAAAAGTTCAAGATTGGTAGCCATAAAATCGACTTCTCCTCCATAAATCTGTCCAAGCCCCTTTTAAAGCTATCCAGGTTAGTGGCCATCACCACCTCCTGTGGCAGCATATTCCAAACACCAATCACACGTTGCGTGAAGAAGTGTTTCCTTTGATTAGTCCTAATTCTTTTAATTTTCAATGTATGCCCTGAGTTTCTGAGTATTGTTGAGAAGAGAAAAATTTCTCTTTGTCAACATTTTCTATCCCATGCATCATTTTATAGACTTCAATCCTATCCCCCCTCAGACATCTCCTCTCCAAACTAAAGAGTCCCAAATGCTGCAGCCTCTCCTCATAGGAAAGGTGCTCCAGTCCCTCAATTGGGGACTGCATGATGTTGCGACCCGTTTGATGCCCAGCTTCTGGTTTGGTTTACTTGTTAGCATTTAATAAATTGGGCTGCTGCCCGATCCATTTTCCAAGCACTGTTGTGGTGTGTTTCATTTGCCGGGGAAGGGTCTACACCATCTGCACGCAACACCTTTTTCATAGCATCGTAGAGTTGGAAGAGACCACAAGGGCCATTGACTCCAACCCCCTGCCATGCAGGGACACACAATCAAAGCACTCCTGACAGATGGCCATCCAGCCTCTCTTTAAAAAACCTCCAAAGAAGGAGACCCCACCACCCTCCAAGGCAGCATATTCCACTGTCAAACAGCCCTTACTGACAGGAGGTTCTTTCTAATCTTTGGGTGGAATCTCTTTTCATGCACCTTGAATCCATTGTACCTTGCTCTAGCCTCTGGAGCAGCAGAAAACAAGCTGGCTCCTTCATCAACATGACATCCCTTCAAATATTTAAACAGGGCTATCACGTCCCCTCTTAACCTCTTAGCGTAGTGGCTAAGAGCAGTGGCTAAGAGCAGGTGCACTCAGCAGGTGCACTCAGATCTGTAGGATCCGGGTTTGATTCCCAGCTCTGCCGCCTGAGCTGTGAAGGCTTATCTGGGGAATTCAGATTAGCCTGTACACTCCCACACACGCCAGCTGGGTGACCTTGGGCTAGTCACAGCTTCTCGGAGCTCTGTCAGCCCCACCCACCTCACAGGGTGTTTGTTGTGAGGGGAGAAGGGCGAGGAGATTGTAAGCCCCTTTGAGTCTCCTGCAGGAGAGAAAGGGGGGATATAAATCCAAACTTCTCCTTCTCCTCCTCCTCCTCCTCCTCCTCCTCCTCTTCCTCTTCCTCTTCCTCTTCCTCTTCCTCTTCCTCTTCTTCTTCTTCTTCTTCTTCTTCTTCTTCTTCTTCTTCTTCTTCTTCTTCATTTGTTCTTGCTTCCTCAATATCTGGTCTTGAAGTGGGGCTATTTTATTAGTGGCCATCTATAGATATAAATGAGGTTTCAGTACTTTTATTAATTTTATTGTAGATCTTGTATATTATCGTATTATATTATGGTTTTTAAATAGTTTTCACCCTAAAAGCCTGTGGCTGACAGCAATTGGAATACAAGACCAATAAATAGAATAAAATAAACGAATGCTACCCTCCAGGCCACTTCGCTTGGTAAAAAGCACACAAGTTTACTTTGTGTACCAAAGTTCTGTCTAAACGGCAGACATGCCGTGGAGCCATATCCATTCGAGAGGAGCAGTCATTTTCTTCCAAGCCTATATTTGGTTTCAATTAAAAAAAAAAAGACAGGTTGCTTAATCTTTCCCCAAGTTGATATGCTGTGTATACCTGAGTGAACTGTCCAATTTCCCTTATAAATTATGTATACAACCCACAACCTCCGACTCTTTTAGAAACTCGCGAGGAAAATTCAATTTCGTTTGGGCTTTTTTCCCTTCCCCTCCTGGTTCTTGGGATATTCATTTCAGACTCTCTCTCTCTCCACCCCCCCCTTTTTCTCTCATTTCTCTAAACGTCTTATTTATTCAAGCTCCTCATAGAGCGAAGGAATGCCATGCATTGGTGATTTTATTACTTCGGACAGTTTACAATATCTCCTCAGAACCTAACATGTTAATTGATTTTAAAATTTCTATAAATTTGAGCGGCGCTATCGCACCCAACATACCGACGCCAAAGGAGACTCATTTCAGTGTCCTCGGAGGCCGCTTCTGAGCTGCTTCAGATAAACACGTTGGCTGCACTGTGGACAAAGCAATGAAGACGAGATGAAGGAGAAACAGGTTCTCCGTCGTTCTCACAGATATAAAATGGGACATTTTGCCCTCTGCAACCGGATTCTAAGGTTGCCCGTTTGAATTGAGAAGCCCCATGGCACAGGAAAGCAATGAAGCACTTCTGTATACTTCGCGTGTGAGTATAAAGTTGCAGCAGCCTTGGAAGGTTTTACAATCCCAGCCAAGTTGGCGGGACCGCTAGATTAGAGTGTTTTCTAGTATCTGTACTTTCTATCTGTATCTTCTGTTTCTTTTGCCTGCCTGTGTGAAACTGTTTCAATGTGGTTTTCGGATGGGAACTACAGGTGTTTATCTTACTTTGGCGGGAACTGGTGGGGTGCCTGTAAAAGAGGCTGTTCGAACGTTGGGAGGTCAGTTCCCGCATTGCTTCTGATCGACTTAGAATGCCAGCTCAATAAAGAACTTGAACAGTTGCTTTTGGCCTGGACTTTACTGGTTCCTTACACGTACAATCTGAAGGTTTGGACCCAGAAAGTCCAGTTTTTATCGTACCTTTTACCACTTGACTTCTCTGCTTCAGATTCTGAGAACAATCTCCGAGCATACCCGGAACTCCCGAGCCCGTGAGGGGTGGTCTTTGGGGAGGGGGAATGTCAGGATGGGTCTCCCCCTGGCAGGATCCACCACCCCCATCCCTCTGGCCATCAGCCTTGAGCTGCTGAACCCAGCTGATCGTCCCCCTCCCTTCCTTCCAGCGAAATGATAGTCAGATGGGGTCACGGCCCTCCGAGGTGTGGCACAGCTCCTGTCTTTTGTAATTGCAACTTTGTATTTGAATGGTGGCATTCTTCCCTTTGTTATCTTGTGCAGCTGCTGCACCTTGGGCCCGGCAAGGGGTGGGCCAAGGGCAGCAGGGATGTAAGACCTGGTTTCTGCTATGTGTTCTCAGAAATCGTCTATGCCTCGTTATGCTTTAGTCTTCAATAAAGCCATTTTGTTGCTATGCCAGTCATGCTGTGTTAGAATTGCAAATGTGCTTGCCAACTCAAAAAGGTCAGGGACACCTGACTTGGGATCTCATCATCGTCATCAAATCCATCATGCTCAGTAGCATATCGGGCAACAAGGACTCTCCAGAATTTCCGGTCTTGGGCGAGTGTTCCAGCCTCTTCCCATGTGACTTAGAATAACGTCGCCACAAAATGCAGTTTGAACATTCTACTTTGCACTTCTTGCTCACCTGAGCCATCACACAGGGCGGTCTACATTTCACAGTTAGCCTTGCTCCTTGGTAATTAATGGCCCTGTTTGCTTTGGATTGTGAAGGCGAAAAAAATAATATTTAAATTGCGATACCTGTGGCAGGTATCTTACCTGGCATGCTAAATATTTTCCCGTTAATTCCGTGTCGTGTTCTACATAGTATAACACAAAGGTTCTTGAACTGTGTCGTGGAGACTTTCTATGGCTCTTGGTGGGTGGATCTGGGGCAAAAGGGAGTAAGCACAATGAAATCAGTAGCTAAAAGCATAGATGTTTACACCCTATGTTGAAAAAGCAAGTGAATTTTTTTTCACTTGAAAAGAGAAAAAAGGAACTGAAAAGTATGCCTTTTTAGCAAAACGAGAAGCTCTAACGGAAACGGAAACAGTTAATTAAAGTCCCACCAAGGGTTAAGTGCAATGTGTGGTTTCGGGGCGCAATGGCCGTGATTTCACTGGCAACATTCTCTCCTGACGATTTCTAAACAGCATTCTCTCCTGACGTTTCCATCAGATCCTGTGAAGATGCCAGCCACAGATGCAGGTGAAACGTCAGGAGAGAATGCTGCTAGAACACGGCCATACAGCCCGGAAACCACACAGCACCCCAGTGATTCCGGTCGTGAAAGCCTTCGACAATACAGTAAATTAATCCTCTGCTATACCGTACGGCTTTCCCTTGATCCTATTGGATCTGGACCCAACAAACAAATACAGCCAATGAGGTTTCATTTCCAAAAAACCTGAAACATTTACTCCTACGTGTTGGGCAGATAAGAAAACAAACAAAAAGGTTTCTCAAAAAAAACCCCACAACACAGCACACAAACTCAAAGGATGGAAGGTCTAAACGCTACCAAGTTTAAGAACTGTTATTGTAGGCATTTGAACGTAATTGCTTTTGGGCGCCTTCCAGGTCTCGGATTCTGTAAAGCAGAGACTGCTTTGCAAACCTTTTGCCTTCCAGGTGATTTGGAGCTGGTAATTCCACAAGTGCTCATGGGAATTTGAGCTGCTCAGCCATTCCGGAACATTCCAATAAACTTATATTCCCATTACTGCTGCCCGTGGTAAGCTCACATTTGGCATTGCACTTTGCTGGAGAAAATGGAAGAGGGCAATTCCAGCGCTTGGGCTCCATTGTCCTTCTCTTGTGCATGTTCCATTTAATTAAAACTCTATTTTATCCACCAGCCCGGCTTTGGCTCCATAATGTCTTGAAGGTCACCTCCGAGTCACAGGGTGGCCTTTTCCCCTTTCTTATTTCATGGCTCTGCTTTCTTCATTTGTTCTTGGTTGACCTAGGAAATTGCTGAACGCTGGGCTTTTGGCTGGCCGTAAATATCTGTGCTCACACTGCACACATCGAGAGGCCATAACTGGGTGGAAGCAGTTAAAGCATGAAAAGAAGGTATTCAATAGCACCAATGGCGTTCACTGCTTCGGCTACAGCCCATGAGGTAATGGTTTTCCAAAGCAAAATCTGTGCTTGTAAGTTTTGTTTGCAGGTGACCGTTACCCTGTTCACATGGTGCTTCGTTTGAGAATGAAGTTACAAAGGTGGTGATGGCAGGGATAGACCTTGTGCCCAATGTGTTCAGTACCAAGAAGAAGAAGAAGAAGAAGCAGCAGCAGCAGCAGCAGCATATTACAACTTCTTACAAGCATATTACAGTCGTGGCATATTACAACTTCTCTTTCACAAACCTGGGACTTCTGTATTTACTTCAGAAGCATAACTAAGCATGCCCAGTGTCCCATGTTCTGATTGGCTATTGTTTCTGAGTGGCAGCTGGAATGAATATCAGGCGGGGAGATCAAGCAGTTGGGCGGGGAAAATAAACCAGTCCTACTCCCAATTGGTTTTTGCACAGTAACAGGCTGTAGCAGGCTCACCCTGGGATTTTTTTAAAAGAACCTCCAATTTGGCGTTTTTTGAATACCCTGGGATGAGGGAAATATCATGGGGAAAACCCATTTTAGGACTGGGAACCATGCAGAATTCTTGGCTGCACAGGGATATTTTTCTTGCTCAACCCAGGATATTGTGACCATGCGGAAATGTGTTTGTTGTGGAAAGATGAAGGGAAGGAGAAGAAGAAGAAGAAGAGGAGGAGGAGGAGGAGGAGGAGGAGGAGGAGGAGAAGGAAGAGTGTGGATTTATACCTGCTTTCTCACCTGTGAGGAGACTTAAAGGGGCTTACAAACTCCTTTCCCTTCATCTCACCATAAAATACTCTTAGGAGGAAGGTGGGGCTGAAAGAGTTTTGAGAGAACTGTGATTAGCACAAATTCATCCAGCAGGCTGCATGTGGAAGAGCAAGGCAACAAATCCAATTCACCACATAAAAAGTCAGCTGTTCATGTAGAGGAGTCAGGAATCAAACCCTGTTCTCCAGATTAGAGTCTACCTGTCCTTAACCACTACACCACGCTGGCGATAAGTGCAAATGGAATTTGGAGATCTGGGTCTTGTTTTCCTTATCTAACGCATACTGATGAGGCAGGTGTAGAAACAGGACGCAGCTCAAAATACATCTTGTTAATAATGATGAACGGAGGAAAAGATTGAGGGCAAGGGTTGTTGAATTGTAATTAAAACAACTGTTACCAGCAGCGTAAATTCTTATTATGCCTCAATTGTTTGAAACCTTAATGTCTCCGACTGTAGTTGCAGTCTGCCTGGGCCAAACTCTCAGTGCTCTACTCAACTTCATAATCTCTTCCCCACCCCCTTCCTTTAAAGCCTGATGACGAAATTAATTTTGAACGACGACTGCAAAAACGAAGAAGTAATAAATCAAAACAGACTGAATTCCTTTCCGCCCCGCGTCTGATTCGGTGAGTTTATTTTGAAAGCTTTATTAAGTCCCAGAGATGCACGTCCCACGTGCCACTGAACTGTTAAAATATTTAAGCCCCCATTATAAATGCAGACGCAGCACAAGTCAATCAGTTCTGCACAGGCGGATGGGAAATCATAATCAATTTTGGCTTCCCTTTTCAGGATGCCCTTTCAGGATCTGGATCCGACTGCGTGGACAAAGCTCGGGCGGTCATTGCAAGAAGAAGAAGAAGAAGAAGAGTTTAGATTTATATCCCCCCTTTCTCTCTTGCAGGAGACTCAAAGGGGCTCACAATATCCTTGCCCTTCCCCCCTCACAACAAACATCCTGTGAGGTAGGTGGGGCTGAGAGAGCTCCGAAAAGCTGTGACTAGCCCAAAGTCACCCAGCTGGCGTGAGTGGGAGTGCACAGGCTAATCTGAATTCCCCAGATAAGCCTCCACAGCTCAGGCGGTAGAGCTGGGAATCAAACCCGGTTCCTCCAGATTAGAGTGCATCTGCTCTTAACCACTATGCCACTGCTTCTCCTACGCCACTGTTACATAAGAAGGTAGACTTATGTTACATAAGAAGGTAGACTTATGTAACTTAAGAGTCTCAGCTCCCCCCAAGCTGCTCGTAGCATAGCGGCCAGGTGGGGCAGTCCGTCAGGGCTTGGGACCAAAAAGAGGGGGTAGGAAATGTCAACTAGCTAGCAGACGATAAGGGCCAGCGGGTAGGTTTCATTTGGTTTGGTGGAGCCCAATCTGAGACCAGGGTTCCCAGTTCTGGATTGTGAGTTAGTGGAGATTGGAAGGATGGGGGGCAGGGTTTGGGAAGAGGGGGACCTCAGCGGGGTACAATGCAACCAGGGGCGTTTCCCCACTTACCACGCCCCCCCATGCCGCGCGCTGCCCTCAGCACGCATCATTTCTGGTGCGCACCCAGGCATCCCCATGACCCCGTGCTCTGTGCGGGGTCATCAAAAGGTGCCGTTTACAAGAGCACCAGGGATGCCGCGCGCTGAGGGGGCGCGACAGCGGCAGCGTCGGGGCAGCTGCATTGTTGCCACCCCAGTAGTGGGGAGTGCCGGGGCTTGAGGTAAGTGGGGAAAGGCCCTAGGTCCACCTTCTGAAGCCACCATTTCCTCCAGCGAAACTGTTCTTAATCATCTGGAGATCATGTGGAATTCGTGGTTCCACTTGGAGATTTGTAGTTCTACACAAAACAGAAGGCCTCTCACGAATGATGGTTTGACAAAATTAGGGGTAGAAAATAAGTTGCTTTCCTGACACTAGTACAGGGCTGTCAAGCCACTGGTGTGTGTGTGTGTGTGTGTGTGTGTGTGTGTGTGTCCACTGGGGTGTGTATCCTCTCCCACCCAAGTCCTGTTTCCTACCCTACCACTACCGGAAAGAGTGTTGGGAGAAAAGTTAAAAGGCAAAATAAGCCCTCAACTATTGAAACGAAGTTCTGATCACAGAGTTCCTGGCTATTCCTAGAGATACCTGGGAGTAAAAAGGGTATCTCAAGGAATCGCCTGAAAACTCTTTGGTAAAACCTCTGTAAATAGACTGCTGGTGTTGCTCAAAAGCTGGCCATTTGACCAAAAAAATTGTCAGGCTTTTCCTGAACTGTTTTTTGATAATGGGAAGGGGCATATGTTTCAAAACTCCCCTAATTCAGAAAAGCATGCACACTTATCTTTGGGGGGAAAAGATTCAGTCTAGTTTTGTACCATTTTTTAAACGCATGTGTGTGCATTGATAAAAAAGAGCATTTTGATAAGGAAACAATCAACCAGGAACCCCATCTTCCTCCTTCTTACAACCAGAGAGTACAGATCTGATAAAGTTAAAACTCTGGGTTCCATTAGTCTGATTTTATAGTATATGCAATAATAATGGTTCTTGCTATGAAGTTATATTTCACAAAGAGGTAGGATTACCAGGTGGCGTCATCATGATGCAACAAGTAGCTCCAGGAATATCCAGAAACTCTATGGTTTAACCATAGAGTTTGTGGGATTTCCTAGAACTACTCTTTATGACAGTGGTTTTCAACCTGGGGGCCGGGACCCCTTTGGGGGTTGAACGACCCTTTCACAGGGGTTGCCTAAGATTCTGTGCATCAGTGTTCTCCATCTGTAAAATGGATAAATGTTAGAGTTGGGGGTCACCACAACATGAGGAAGTGTATTAAAGGGTCGTGGCATTAGGAAAGTTGAGAATCACTGCTTTATGACTTCAGAAATGATGTCATCACATTCTCAAAGCTGGTGAGGTTTTTATTTATTTTTTTCATTTATCCCCCATTGCCACTCAAACAGGAACTTAGGGTGAGGTTAACCCTTACCTCAACCACAGGCATAGTGGTTTTCTGCAGGCGTTAAAGGTGTCTTCCAACTTTTGTGCCATCGTATTGGTTAAAAAAAAAACCTTTATGAACAGTTCAACATGTTTTAGGCAGTACCGGCATAACCTACAAACCCTTCCTCTACAAACAAAGCGTTACTTTATGTCTCCTTTTTCTGCTTCCATCCCATAATACTGTCTTCAGAAATTCTGGTCCTGCTTACCTTTGTTAAGTTTCTGTAAAGGGGGGAGGGTTGAGCAATTAATATTTCACAAGGCTTCCTTGTAAAATAAAGGTTAAATCAGGGGAAAAATAACAATATAAATAAATGATGATTTTTGATCTTGTTCGGGCAAAGCTAGCCCCATGTAAATTTAAAGCTGGCATTGTAGCATTTTCAAACCATATTTGACACTCCGCTGGGTCTTTTCCTTGACTACCTGAGTGTGTTCTCTGTGGGAGAGGAAAGAGAGAGAAAAAAACCCCTGAATTCTTGCCAGGGAGTGAAAAGGGAATGCTGGATCCACAAGGGATTAAAATCGTGACTGTGAGCTTTTATTTCTCCCAAAGAATGAGTGACAAACGAAATTGTGCTATTTTCCGTGATTGGTGAACGCTTTGTTTGACTTTCCGTCTGATCAAAAACTGAAAGCAGCTCTTAAAAAGCACATTTTTTTAGGATTGCCGACTCTCGGTTCATTTATTCATGGGCTTTGTTTGTCTTCCACCTTTTCCCCAGTGAAGACTCAAAGCAGCGTATATGGTTCTCCTCTTCTCACAACAACCCTGCGAAGTGGGCCTGGCTGAGAGGGTGCGATTGACCCGGGGTCACCCAGAAAGCATCTATGGCGGAGCGGGCATTCAAACCTGGGCTTCCTACTTTTTAGTACTGCACTCTAACCACTACACCATCATGACTTTCAGTGAAGTGAGCGGAGGATGGGGAGGGCAGGTTTATGAAAGAGGATAGAAACTGGGGCTGATACCACAGGCAGGCTGGCGCCCGGGGACAAAACCTGAGTTTGGCGCCCCACCCCCCGCCCGGCGTATGGGTGGCCACCATCCCCCACTAAGACCAAACAATGATTTTTTTGTACCAGCTCACAAAACACCTCCCATCAAAACATACATGGCTCTCTCCCCACCAACTCTTTTCCTAATTTCCTAATCACAACAACCCTATGAGGTAGGTTGTTAGCCAGAGAAACAACTCCAAACCAGTGCAGAAGTGAACGTATTAAGCAATGTAAATCTCTCACAAATCACCCCCAGCAAAACATTTACCAAACAAATGTCAGCATCCTCTCTCACAAAAAAACACCTCCCAGTGGAATCCACCCCCAAACAACATCACTTTCAATGGTGTTTAGACTAGGGAGCTCAGATTCTTCTTTTAAATCCACCTTAAAGGGAGAATCTGGGGTCCCTGGTTCAAACAAAATGGGAAGTGATGCTGTTTGGGGTGGATTCTCCCCCACCCTGAAACAGCATCACTTTTGAGGGTTGGAGATTTAGATGAAACAAATACCAGATTACCGGGTGGAATTCTGGGCAAATTTGAGCACATCTAGGACAAAAATTATCCGATTATGTCCTGCCCAAATATGAACAAATGAGAATGCAAGGTATTTTGTGTTTTTGGGGGGTATTTTTGGATTGCTGGCCTGCAGGGGAATTGTATTTTAAAAGCTAGTAGCACCATGATTTCAGGGCATCATCCAGACACCTGATGATACCACCCGAAAGTTTGGCGATGTTTGGTTCAGGGGCAACAAAGTTATTGATGCCCAAATGGAATGCCCTCATCCCTATTGTTTTCAATGGGGAAACTAATAACCTGAAGATGGGGGCTACCCATTTGAGGGACCATAACTTTGGTCCCCTGAATATAACTTCACTAAATCCTGGTGGTTCTCATAAGAATAGTTAAAAGATGATACCCTGTAATTTTGGTGTCACTAGCTTTAAAAATACATCCCTTCCAGGCACCCCAAGAAATTTGCCCAAGATTCTTTGTTTTGCATGTGACTTTGGCTCCATTGTAGCTAATGAGGAATTTCTGAGGCAGGCTGTACATTTTTTTGGAAGATAGAGGCGCCAGACATCCAAGGTGGCTCCAAGCAGCCTTGAGTACATAGCATCCTAAGCTTGGTGACTTTGCTTTGCAGGCTCCCCTGGAGTGGGGGGGAGTTGAGAGAGTTCTGAGAGAACCTCAGCCCACAGGCTTTCAAGTGTGCAGGAGCTGGAAACAAAATAATCCCTTTTGGGGGCCCATAAACTGAACCCCAGAACCAAAGGCCTTCCAAACCTGGATGCTATTACCAGGAGGGCCCTCCTGGAGCCACCCTGAAAGTCTGGTGTGATCTCTATTCCTTCAAAAATGTGCGAGCACTGCCTACACACTTCTCACAGGAAAATTCCCCATTGGCTAAGCAATGGAGCAAAAGTCACTGCAAAACAAAAGAATCTTGGGCAAATTTCTGGGTGCCTGGAAGGGTGTATCTTTTAAAAGCTGGGGTGACACCAAATTTTCAGGGTATCAATCTGTTTAACTATTCTTAAGTGATGCCACCCAGAGTTTGGTGAGGTTATGTTCAGGGGGACAAAAAGTTAATGGTCCCTCAAAATGGGTAGCCTCCCTATCTTCAGGTTGGGGCCTCCCCATTGAAAAACAATGGGGATGGGGGCACCCCTTTGCACGGGGTCTATAACTTTGCACAGTCTCTGGATGGTACCCTGAAAGGCCTGCTAGCAAATGCGCCCCCTGCAGGCCGGAGCGTGAAAAGCACTTTAAAAATTAAAACACACACAAACGACCATGAAATGTTGGCGCCCCCCCACGTGACCAAATGGGGGGCGCCCGGGGACAAAGGGTACCCCCTGTCCCTAGGCAGGAACGCCACTGGGGATAGGGATGTCCTGGGGAGGGTTTTGACAAAATAAGCTTCCACCCCCCCCACTATGTAAACTCAGGAGATGGTTATTACAACACTTCTGATTTCTTACAGATTAAGTCCTATTAAATCACTTGGTTCTGAAGGCCCCAAAAGGTCAGAATATGAATTTGTTTGGCCTGTCTTAACTTCGTCCCATCACAGTGCTTCTCTCAAGAAAGAAGGAGGCAGGAGGGACTCAAGAGAGATAAGAAAGAAAACATTGCTAGAAATTATGACCCTTGAAATGTCTACACAGGGTATACCGGTCTAGAAAAGAACGACAGTCCCTTGTCAAGAACAGAAACGTTAGGTGGCCGGTCAAATCTGTACATCTTTGTGCCTTTCTTCACTCATTTATTTCCCTTTATCCACTTCTGGATAAAGAAGCTCTATGAGAAAAAATTCTTGCTCTAGCCGCGTTCCCATGTTACAGTGAACGGAAATGCATTTAAATCATAGAATCATAGCATTGGAAGGGTCCATGGAGGACATCTAGTCCAACCCACCGTTCAGTGCAGGATCAGACTTAACTAGCCCTGATAAGCAGCCGTTGAGCCACTGAACTCCTCTCTGCATAATTTTCTCCCTAACATCCAGGCAGTACCTTTCTGCTTGCAATTTGAACCCATTATTGTAAGTCCTGTTTTCTGGACTGACCAAAATAGATAGATAGATAGATAGATAGATAGATAGATAGATAGATAGATAGATAGATAGATAGATAGATAGATAGATAGATAGATAGATAGATAGATAGATAGATAGATAGATAGATAGATAGATAGATAGATAGATAGATAGATAGATAGATAGATAGATAGATAGATAGATAGATAGATAGATAGATAGATAGATAGATAGATAGATAGATAGATAGATAGATAGATAGATAGATAGATAGATAGATAGATAGATAGATAGATAGATAGATAGATAGATAGATAGGTAGGTAGGTAGGTAGGTAGGTAGGTAGGTAGGTAGGTAGGTAGGTAGGTAGGTAGGTAGGTAGGTAGGTAGGTAGGTAGGTAGGTAGGTAGGTAGGTAGGTAGGTAGGTAGGTAGATCAAATCAAGCCTGAGCTGTCGCTAGAAGCCAAAATGACTAAACCAAGACTATTTTACTTTGGTTGCATTTTGAGAAGACAAGAGTTACCTGAAAAAGACGAAAACACAAGGAAAAGTCAAAGGCAACAGAGAAAGAGGAAGACCCAACATGAGATGGATTGACTCTGTAAAGGAAGTCACGGTCCTCAGTCTATAAGACCTGCCCAAGGCCTACAAGGAGAGACTTAGGGAGCTGGGGATGTTTAGTTTAGTGAAGAGAAGGTGAATAGATATTTGAAGGGGTGTCATGTTGGTGAGGGAGCAAGCTTGTTTTCTGCTGCTCCAGAGACTAAGAACATAAGAACATAAGAACTAGCCTGCTGGATCAGACCAGAGTCCATCTAGTCCAGCACTCTGCTACTCGCAGTGGCCCACCAGGTGCCTTTGGGAGCTCACCTGCAGGATGTGAAAGCAATGGCCTTCTGCTGCTGCTGCTGCTGCTGCTCCCGAGCACCTGGTCTGCTAAGGCATTTGCAATCAGAGATCAAGGAGGATCAAGATTGGTAGCCATAGATCAACTTCTCCTCCATAAATCTGTCCAAGCACCTTTTAAAGCTGTCCAGGTTAATGGCCATCACCACCTCCTGTGGCAGCATATTCCAAACACCAATCACACGTTGCATGAAGAAGTGTTTCCTTTTATTAGTCCTAATTCTTCCCCCCAGCATTTTCAATGGATGCCCCCTGGTTCTAGTATTGTGAGAAAGAGAGAAACATTTCTCTCTGTCAATATTTTCTACCCCATGCATAGACTTCAATCATATCCCCCCACCCCATAACCTCACAGGGCTATTGTAAGGATAAAATGGAGCCAAAGGGGAATGATACAAGCTGCTTTTGTGTCCCCATTGGAGAGAACGATGGGATATAAATGGAGTAAATAAAATAAATAAAGCTGAAGACAGGATAGGTGAAAGCTAGGTTGGCTGGTGGGTAGGAGAAAAGAAAGAGGAACAAGAGAGGATATGGGAACTGCCAGATGGAAAGAAAGAGGGAATAGTGAGGAGAAAGGAGATTCGGGAGGAATGAAATGACCCTCCACAAGTGTTAGAGGGTCCCCAACTTGTGTGTGTGTGTGTGTGTGTGTGTGTGTGTGTGTGTGTGTGTATTACTCAAGACTCTTCCATATCTTATCCAAATCATGGGGCAAGGGAGAGGAGCTGAAAGAGAAAAAAAATAGTATTTTCCAGATGCATCACATTGGCAGCTGAGGAACTCCAAAGAGAAACCACTAGTTTGGTTTTTTTTTTCCTTTTTCCTTTTTGTTGACAGCCCTGTCCAGAGAAGACTTTCTTGTTGTTTTCAAATCTGTCTTGGTCTACCATTTTCTCCTGTAACTTCGAGTGTGGGATTTGTGTGTGTGTGTGTGTGTGTGTGTGTGTGTCTACATATGCACAGAGATCCCCCCTGAGGAAACATTTCAACCTCACAGCCAACTGAAGAAAGTGTCAAGACGCTTTCTTGAAAAGAAGACTCCCCCCACCCCTCCCAACCTCTCTACAACAGGTTTTGGATGCTGTCCAATTTCTAAAATCCATGCTTGCTTTTTATTTTTATTTTTTAAAAAAACATTACTTTCTTGGCAGAGTTCCCCAATGCAATGATGTGGAGGGTTTCTTTTGTTTGTTTGTTTGGTTTTGTTTCCAACAACTAGCAAGTTTTCAGCCCTGCGCCTCCCATTGCTGGCAAGAGAATGAAGCGTTCGGCGTATCTTGAAATGTGTGTCAATATTAACTAAGGATGGCATTTCAAACGCGACTCGTGTGGCTTCCTTTTTGATGATATCCTGGGAATTTCTTTCTTTCCATTAAAAAAAAATATCCCAGAGTGTTTTAGATGACACTTCAAAGAGCTGCCAGCCATGCGCCTAGGCTTTGGATCTACATGCAGAAGGTTAAAATCAGAAACCCTTCAAGACGCCGCGAGGAAGTCCACGGAGGCCCCAAAGCTCGGAGGATCTTGTTGCGGACTGGATTCCACCTTCAAGTTTCCACTTCCAGGTCCTCCGGGGAAAACCTATCAGGAAACACAAAAGAGAAGTGTTTTATCTCAGCTCATTTCTTCAGGGCTTTGCAGATGCTTGCATTCGTGTAAGTGTCTCGGTCGCTCCCGACTGCATTTGCATCTGTTCAAAAAAGCGTAACTCACTTCAGATGATCAGGCACGGGATAAGGGAAAACGTTGCAATTCCACTACTGCAGACACCTTTGCTTGACCCTCTTGGCCTACTTTGCGAAGAAAGAAATCTAGATGGCTGCGGACTAAGAATTTCATTTTTAAATCTCGACAGGTGTGTGTATGGGGGGGAATTCTTGTGGTATTTCTAATGGCGTTGTGCGACGCTCCCCTCCCCGTCGCCCGCATCCCACAGATGAACATCAATGCAGGATGAAACGGTATCTTGAGAGGGCTTAGGGTTTTGATATGAAGAGCGGGGCGGGGGACCAAAAGGCATCTTGAGACAGATGAGAGAGGGTCTGCGGAGACTCAAATGGGACCGGAGAGAGTTGAATCCGTTCAAAGAGACGGGAAGTGGGACGCGTCCCCAAAGACGGGGAGAGTCCTCGCAGACAAGGGCTTTGAAATGGGTGAAGCTTAAAAAGGAAGAAGAAGAAAGTTTCAGCCTGAAAGGAAATCTTTCATTAAAAAGAGAAGAAAACAGGAAAAGGGAAGGCCCTGCATGAAAACACAGTTCGGGGATCTCAGAGGCTGAGGAGGTGGGGTTATAGGCATTGAAACAAACATGGAATACCTAAGGACGGAACAGGGACCCGGGAATCACAAAGGGATATCAGCCGATCTAGGTGACAGGGGACTCAAGGCCATGGTCTCAGTAATGCGGTTTACAACTGTAATTTCCAAACTGGGGTGTGCTGTTAAAAAGGCTAATTAAATCATTAAATGGAAAGGCTAAACTTTACAGGGCACTTGTCTTTTCACCTCTGTAAGACTTGCTCCCCTGTCTTTGAAGAGAAGAAGAGTTGCATTTATACCCCATTTTTCTCTACCCATAAGGAAACTCAGAGGGGCTTACGAACTGCTTCCCTTCCCCTCCCAACAAATGCCTTGAGAGATAGCCGGGACTGAGGTCATCCTGAAAGAACTGTGGCTAGCCCAGGATCAACCAGCAGGCTTCACGTGCAGGAGTGGGGAAACAAGCCTGTTTCACCAGATTGGAGTTCGCTGCTCATGCGGAGGAGTGGGGAATCAAACCCGGTTCTCCAGATTAGAGTCCACCTGCTCTTAACCTCTACACCACGCTGGTTCTTGGAGTCACCTGGTAGTTTCTGCTTCAACACTGCAGTTAGGTCAATTGAATCTTTCAGATATTTTTGGTGCAGAAATCTTGCCGACAAGAGTTTCCCATCTCTGCATGAGTCTCTGTTCTGGGTTTGCCTCCTTCCATTTGGTTGCCAGGCAATTCCTGTGTGTTTCTGTTTCATTTGGGATTAAGTCATCGCATCACTACTGCCCAAGAGACTCAACAAGAATTAACTTCCCAGAAAATTTATAGTAGAGGTTGGGAACCATACCTACATGAGTCCGTGTTCTAAGTGAGTTTTGTTTCAATAAGGAGGCTAGCCCTGCCCAGGGACCCAAGCAGTGTTGTTCTGTTTTTGTATGTTGCTGTTATGAACTGTGTTTTTTTCCCACTCATTTATGTAACTTTCTCAGTCTCTCTTCCCACAAAACAGACCTGTGGAGGAGGAGGAGGAGGAGGAGGAGGAGGAGGAGGAGGAGGAGGAGGAGGAGGAGGAGGAGGAGGAGGAGGAGGAGGAGGAGGAGGAGGAGGAGGAGGAGGAGGAGGAGGAGGAGAAGAAGAAGAAGAAGAAGAAGAAGAAGAAGAAGAAGAAGAAGAAGAAGAAGAAGAAGAAGAAGAAGAAGAAGAAGAAGAAGAAGAAGAAGAAGGGGAGGAGGAGGAGGAGGAGGAGGAGGAGGAGGAGGAGTAGTTTGGATTTATATTCCACCTTGGGTTTATGGGCTTATGTCAGCGGGCACGTGATTGGCCTCAAATTGGTGCCAATTAAAAGTGGCTGGCAGAACTCCAAAAGACTTCAATGGAAAATAATTCTGCCTGGAATTGGGATTGGGTAGAGAAAGATAAGTTGTTATTCACTCCTTGGCTCATCCAAGATGAATCTTGCACGTTCTATCAAGCCCATTCTTTACCCCAATGGCCAACCTGATATCTTAGAACGAGATGTCTAAAAACACATGCAGGTCGTATGTAATAGTTAGAAGAAGAAGAAGAAGAAGAAGAAGAAGAAGAAGAAGAAGAAGAAGAAGAAGAAGAAGAAGAAGAAGAAGAAGAAGAAGAAGAAGAAGAAGAAGAAGAAGAAGAAGAAGAAGAAGAAGAAGAAGAAGAAGAAATAGTAATCACAAATGCTTGCTGGAAAATAGATGAGCAGGACATGCTGAAATTTCAGAATCCAGAGAAATCTTGAATAATGTTGCTGGTAACGGGTGCTGGAGGTGGGGCAAACATCAGTGCTTTAGGTGCAAGAGAACTGCAGCCAATTACCCAAACTAATAAATGCTGCGGAACAAATGATGGCAAACAAAAAACTCTGCAGATTTGCTTTGTTTGCCTAATTCATCCCGGTCGTAAAATCCCACTTTTCTTGACTTGGCAGTGGAATACCCAAATGTGGAATATGTATTTATGTGTTTATTCATTTTGCACAAGGCATTTCACAAGACCTAGCAACACTGGCATAGCAAGAGGGGCACAAGGGGGCTAGAACCCTGGGTGCCACTTCCAGGGGGTGCCCTGACCCCCCCTTGGAACTGCGCCCCAGCCCATTCGGAACTGGGCACAGTTAGATGATGGAGCTTGGAAGGGTTGAGTTAGACAGTGAGTGGCTGGGGGGGGGGTGTGTGCAGTTCACAGGGTGAATCCTGGATGCTTCTATAGTGAGCTCTGCCCCTGCTGACCAGATGCTAAACAGGAGAATCTCATGGTAACTTCAATAGCTGTTGAGGTGTGTCATGTTACTAAGGTTATAGAACATACCCTCTGGTCATCAGCAGGTGATGGGGGCAGGTAGGGATGCCAGATTCAAGTCAGGAAGCCCCTGCAGATTTGGAGATGGAGTCTGGAGAAGAGAGGGACCTCAGTGGGGTTCAACGTCATAGCAGAGGTGGGATCCAGCAGGTTCTCACAGGTTCCAAAGAGTAGGTTACTAATTATTTGTGTGTGCCGAGAGGGGGTTACCAATTGGTGACTTTGCCACATGATTTTTGCCTTAATTACGCCCCTCCTCTCAGCAGTAGTGCGCAGAACTTGAAGTAGTCTAGCAGGAGGTGCACCGGCGTGCGTGGCAACCTGCGTGCATTCGTTACCCGCCCAAGGACCGGCGCAGCGGCTGCGTCCTTGCCACAGCCCCACCCAGGAATGCCCCACCAAGCCCTTGCCTGGAAAAAATCATTGAGAGTTAGAGGTGCAGCCTGGGGACAGTGGGGTTTGAAGAATGGAGGGTTCTCACAATACTAGAACCAGGGGGCATTCATTGAAAATGCTGGGGGGAAGAATTAGGACTAATAAAAGGAAACACTTCTTCACGCAACGTGTGATTGGTGTTTGGAATATGCTGCCACAGGAGGTGGTGATGGCCACTCACCTGGATAGCTTTAAAAGGGGCTTGGACAGATTTATGGAGGAGAAGTCTATCTATGGCTACCAATCTTGATCCTCCTTGATCTCAGATTGCAAATGCCTTAACAGTCCAGGTGCTCAGGAGCAGCAGCAGCAGAAGGCCATTGCTTTCACCTCCTGCATGTGCTGGACTAGATGGACTCTGGTCTGATCCAGCAGGCTAGTTCTTATGTTCTTATGAGGGTTCTCAGCATGGAATAATGTAATACAGCTCACGGTCCAAGGCTTCCATGTTTTCCAAGGCAGTTAAGGGTGGAGCTTAGGGTTTGAAGGAGGGCAGGGCCTCAGTGAAGTATAATGCAATAGAGTCCATGGTCCAAAGCTGCCATGTTCTTTGGAGAGTCAGGGGTGGAGACTGGGGAGGGTGGGGTTTGAGGAAGGAGGGGCCACTGCATGATAGAAGGCCATGGAGTCCAATGTCCAAAGCTGCCATGTTCTCCAGATGGAGCCTGGGGAGGAAAGGGTCTGAAGAAAGGAAGGGATTCAGCAGGATTTGAAGGAGGAGGAGGAATTTGGATCTATACCCCACCATTCTCTCCTGTAAGGTGGCTTACAAGCTCCTTTCCCTTCCTCTCCCCACAACAGACACCTTGTGAGGCAGGTCGGGCTGAGAGAGTTGTGAAGAACTGTGACTAACCCAAGGTCACCCAGCAGATAAGCCTCCGGCACTCAGGTGGAGGCGTGGGGAATCAAACCCGGTTCTCCAGATAAGAATCCACCTGCTCTTAACCACTACACCACACTGGCTCTTTGTAACGACTCGATAATGCCATAGAGTCCAGGGTTCAAAGCTGCCACGTTCTCCAGGATACTTGAACTCTGTAGCGTGGAGATAATTTGCAATTCCAGAAGATCTCCAGACCCCACCTGGAGGTTGGAAACCCTACTTGGAGCTCATCCCACTCGAGCCCCCGGCCTCGGTCTTCACTTCAGTGCTGCCATTGCTGACCATCACAGTGGCCAAGAGCTTGAGATGAGCCATTAAAAAATGTATCAGAACAAATGTCAGGTGCCGCTTTTTTGTTTTCCGACCAAGCTCCGTCCTTCATCACGGACTGATGAATATTGGCATTATGTGTCACTGAGACATAAAAGATCATAGCCTGACCTTCAAGAATCCTCCTCCTATGTACATTATGTTGATGTGCCCTTTCCTTTGTCTCCCTTTGTGTGCTTTGGCGACGTCCCCTCTTTGGGCAAACTCAGCTTTGCCGTGCCAAGTTTGAGCCACATGCCTTTGAACCGTGCGGGACTTGAGCAGAAGGTAAATGGCACTGGTTGCTTCCTGAGCCCTTGACTGGCGGGGCCGAAACCTGCCCTGCAAACACACAGGGCTGTAGGTGAATTCATCTGTAGGAGACACAAGGATTCAGTTTGAATAAGTCACACAGTGTTTACACCCACAGGAGAAATATCAGCAAGGGCACTGAAGTTTTCCTGAAAGAGAACTTGTTCACTAAAGAAGAAGAAGAAGAAGAAGAAGAAGAAGAAGAAGAAGAAGAAGAAGAAGAAGAAGAGAAGAAGAAGAAGAAGAAGAAGAAGAAGAAGAAGAAGAAGAAGAAGAAGAAGAAGAAGAAGAAGAAGAAGAAGAAAAGGAAAAAAAAAGTTGGGTGCTGTGTGGTTTCCAGGCTGTATGGCCGTGTTCTAGCAGCATTCTCTCCTGACGTTTCGCCTGCATCTGTGGCTGGCATCTTCAGAGGATCAGAGCCTTCGACAATACAGAAGAAAGGTTCTTTCTTCCACCCTGGACATTCCACAGGTATATATAGTCCACTTGCTTTACTACCATCAGGTCCTCTGAAGATGCCAGCCACAGAGGCGGGTGAAATGTCAGGAGAAAATGCTATTGGAACATGGCCATAGAAGAAGAAGAAGAAGAAGAAGAAGAAGAAGAAGAAGAAGAAGAAGAAGAAGAAGAAGAAGAAGAAGAAGAAGAAGAAGAAGAAGAAGAAGAAGAAGAAGAAGAAGAAGAAGAAGAAGAGTTAGATTTATATCCCCCCTTTCTCTCCTATAGGAGACTCAAAGGGCCTTACAAACTTTTTATCCTTCCCTCCTCACAACAAACACCCTGTGAGGTAGGTGGGACTGAGAGAGCTCAGAAGATCTGTGACTAGCCCAACGTCACCCAGCTGGCATGTGTGGGAGTGCACAAGTTAATCTGAATTCCCCAGATAGGGAGCAAGTTTGTTTTCTGCTGTTCCAGAGACCAGGACCAGGAGTGATGGGTTCAAGGGAAAGGAAAAGAGATTCCACCTAAACATCAGGAAAACCTTCCTGACAATAAGGGATGTTGGACAGTGGAATGAGCTACCTTGGAGTGTGGTGGAGTCTCCTTCTTTGGAAGTTTTTTAAGAGAGGCTGGATGGCATGTGTGGGAGTGTACAGGCTAATCTGAATTCCCCAGATAAGCCTCCACACCTCAAGTGGCAGAGCAGGGAATCAATCCCGGTTCTCCAGATTAGAGTGCACCTGCTGTTAACCACTACACCACACTGACTCCCTTATAGTGAATCTTACAGTGCCTTATAGTAAAGCTGCCTTGTAGTGAATCAGACCATTGGTCTACCAAAGTTAGTGCTATCTGCTCAGACTGGCGGTGGCTTTCCAGTGTTGTCTACTCTGGGATTGGCGACCAGCTTTCAGATTGGGGAGAGAGCTGAATTGCACGCTCTGCTCTCTGCAAGAAACCTCCCCCCACTAACCAGTTGCAAAGCTGGTTGCCAACGTGGCAAGAGGGGAGAGAGCTGGGTCGATTGCAGAGAACAGACAGCTCCGCCCTCTGCAAGAAATTCTCACCCTTGGTAAATGTTGGTGCTTTTAAACTAAAAAAAAAATTAGGCCGAAAGCCGAATATTTGGTTCGGCCGAACATTGCTGGGTTTGAAAAACTCGAAATTTGCCAAGCACAATTTTTTGTGCTCAGCTTTGATAGCCGCTGGGGGGAAAGGAATTCGCTTTTCCCTTGCTGAAGCTGAGGTCAGTTAAGACAATTGCAGAATAGAATTTATTTTACACAGTTCTGCCCTGGGCTGCAAATTATGGTGCCCTTTGAAATCAAGGGGAGTTTTCCCATGTTGCATTACGTTGTAGCTATTCTAACTGTCAACAGATTTACTCTGTTCCAGCACCAGAGACGTTCTTTGGGCTCATGCGCTGCTATGCATTCCCACGCAACGTGGGGAAGGATTGTGTAAGAAACACGAACCCCAAAACTCTTTCAACACATGCAATCAGTTGCCCGCTTTCTTGGTCCCTGGCCATAGATGTTAGCGCCTCTTGCCAGAACGAAGAACAGGACTGAAAGAAAGGGACGTGGGTAGTGAGGGTGCCGATTTGTTTTATGTCCTAAATTGCCATTGTCTATCTCCATCAATAGGTTGGAAGGGGGCAGGTGCACCACATTTTCTTTTTAACATGGCTCGCCACTGTGCGAATGCAGAACGGGCAGATGTCACTCACTGGCACATTGTCTACGACGGCGCCTTCCGCCGGGGCGCCACCGTTTCTGCTTCCAACCTTTCGAAGGCATTCATTACCTTACAGATGCCATGCCAGTTTAATCATGTTGACAGAGGGCTATGCAATCAAAGTGACAGTTCGGCAGCAATTTGCATCAAACCTGACTCATTACTTTGTGAAGGATTTGGCATGCCAATCAACGGGAAGCGATGCACACTTCTTAGGGGGGGTGGGGAGGAATGGGACCGTAATCCATTTTCCACCAATTGGCAAAGGAAGTCCTTGACAGAAAGGCAAGTGAAAGCCAAAACCAAATGGTAGTTGGCACGTCTCTGTCTTACCATGGATTCTAGTCTGCAAACCCTGGGGACTTGGATTCCAGAGGAAAGTAGATTTATTTCTGAAAGCTGGTGGTGCGTTACAGGCTCGACAGAAATGTAGCTTTCTCCCTTTTTTTCCCATCAAGCCATGAGCAACTTGTTGCAACCCCATAGGTTTTTCAAGCCACGGGAGACTCAGAGGTGGTTTGTAATTACAGTGCTGTGTGGTTTCCGGGCTCTGAAGATGCCAGCCTCTGTGGCTGGCATCTTCAGAGGATCTGATGGTAGGAAAGCAAATGGAGCAGTGGCATAGTGGTTAAGAGCAGGTGCATTCTAATCTGGAGGAACCGGGTTTGATTCCCCGCTCTGCCGCCTGAGCTGTGGAGGCTTATCTGGGGAATTCAGATTAGCCTGTGCACTCCCACACATACCAGCTGGGTGACCTTGGGCTAGTCACAGCTTCTCGGAGCTCTCTCAGCCCCACCTACCTCACAGGGTGTTTGTTGTGAGGGGGGAAGGGCAAGGAGATTGTAAGCCCCTTTGAGTCTCCTGCAGGAGAGAAAGGGGGGATATAAATCCAAACTCCTCCTCTTCTTCTTCTCCTTCTTCTTCTTCTATGGCCATGTTCCAATAGCATTTTCTCCTGACATTTCGCCTGCCTGTGGCTGGCATCTTCAGAGGACCTGATGGTAGTAAAGCAAGTGGACTATATATACCTGTGGAATGTCCAGGGTGGAAGAAAGAACCATTTGCCTGTTTGACAAGTGTAAAGGGTGAAGTTAGCAAGCTTGATTTGCATGTGTTGGGTGGGATCCACCCATTTAGCATGTGAGTAACCATGAAGATAGCATAGTCAATTAGTGAGGGCATCTGCATTGTAGTAGCCTGGCCTTTTGATTCCTTTGATTGCTTACTGTCTGGAGAAATCCTTTGTCTGGGTAGTGTTCATTAGTCACTGTCTTGATTCTTGTGTTTTTCAGTACTGGTAGCCAAATTTTGTTCATTTTCATGGTTTCTTCCTTTCTGTTGAAATTGTCCATGTGCTTGTGGATTTCAATGGCTTGTAATTGCCCTTGGTTTGTAATTGCCTGTCTCTGTGAAGCAACCCTCAACTTCCTATGTAGTCTCCCATGCAAAGACTGACCATTGCAGACCCTGCTTAGCTTCTCAAATTTGATGGAAACAGACTAGCCTGGACTATCCAGGTCAGGATTGGAGTAGTTTATACGACCACAATGAACATGTTGGGGTCAGCCAGATTTGTCTGTCTTTCCCTTTTGTGTCCAAAACAGGGTAAAACAGAATTAAGAGCAATGGACTCTGGTCGGGAGAACTGGGTTTGATTCCCCACTCCTCCATGTGAGTCGCGGACTCTGATCTGATGAACTGGATTTGTTTCCTCGCTCCTTCACATGAAGTCTTCTGGGTGACCTTGGGCCAATCACAGTTGTCTCTGAACTCTCTCAGCCCCACCTACTTCACAAGGTATTTGGTATGGAGAGAGGAAGGGAAGGAGTTTGAAACTGCTTTGGGGAAGTTGGAATATAAATCCAATCTCCTCCTCCTCCTCCTCCAAACTCCTCCTCCTCCAAACTCCTCCTCCTCCAAACTCCTCCTCCTCCAAACTCCTCTTCTTCTTCTTCTTCTTCTTCTTCTTCTTCTTCTTCTTCTTCTTCTTCTTCTTCTTCTTCTTCTTCTTCTTCTTCTTCTTCTTCTTCTTCTTCTTCTTCTTCTTCTTCTCCTCCTCCTCCTCCTCCTCCTCCTCCTCCTCCTCCTCCTCCTCCTCCTCCTCCTCTTCTTCTTCTTTTTCTTTGTCTCCTCCTCCTCTTCCTCCTCCTCTTCTCCTTCTTCTCCTTCTCCTTCTCCTCCTCCTCCTCCTCCTCCTCCTCCTCCTCTTCTCCTCCTCCTCCTCCTCCTCCTCCTCCTCCTCCTCCTCCTCCTCTTCTTCTTCTTCTTCTTCTTCTTCTTCTTCTTCTTCGCACTATACAAACTATAAAATGGATTATGTCCTGTTCCGTATTATCTGACTGATTCCATATTCATCAAAAAAATATCGCTTCCCAGCAACGAATCGCCCTTGGATTTCCTTCTCTCCCCGCGCCCCCATACGAAATGTCATATTACTGTTGAGCCCACCTAAATCCATTTGTGCGCTCTTGCAGCCATTATTTAGGGTCAAAATCAGGGACGGTCTTTAACAGACAAATGATAAAAAAAGAAGAAGCCTGCCTTTGGAAAGTGGCTGCCCAGTTTGAAGACATAAATAATTCATCCGCACCGCAAGGGTAGACCTCACATTAAATTACTCGAGTGTCGTCCATTATGTCATTTGGCCATCGGGAAAGCTCTGTGAATATGTCCAGCTGGGAGATGAAGAGGGGTGGGTTGTTGGTGGTGGGGGGGAAGAGAGACTTGGACTCAGATTCTTTGTGCAGCGTAATACACAGCCATAGATTTGTCACTTGCCTTTATAATTTTGTTGGGTGAGGGAGGGAGAGCTGTTTGCCAGCTCCAAGGCCTAGAGAGTGGAAGCGCTCCGCAGAGATGGACTGCTCAAGGGCAAGATCTGCCCCCTTCCTTCCCCTTCAGAATTTTATTATTCAACGTTTCATATATTTACTCGGAGCGTTTGCTTTATTGGCCATTGTCCGCCCGCTGCGAAAAGGACATCGGCCGCCCCAAAATCCTCTTCACCTCCCGCTTGAACATTCTGACATTCGTGCAGCGAGGGTCTGGTTTTAAATACAAAGAATAATAAACGGCAGCAAACCAATTTCTCGACTGTAAATCGACTGAGTGCTTCGGCAGATCTGAGTTTCAGGGCCGCCGGGGAGGGGGGCGGTATTACCTTCACCAAATTCAGGCCGGCTGACCCCTGCCTCTTGAGAGTCAACAATAGCTAGAAGGGCATTGTTGGATATTTTTTTTGCAGCCAGTCACCCTGTATACACAGAGGAATGTGTTCAGATCTTCGCCGGGCTGCAAACTTTTCCTACCAGCCTAGGAGCCTGGGGGAAACAGGAAAGAAAGAACGTTCAGAGAAACACAAAGGCCACTTTCTCAAGAATTATTCAGAAGAGACTGCTGTTTCTCACATTCTTGGCTTCCTTTGGAGCTTATTTTTTTCGCTATCGTAACAGCAAGGGTGTAATGCCAGGCAGCTATGCCAAGTGGTAGAGTGGCGGTTTAAGCAACAGATCCAGGCTGTATCTGGGTAATACGTATAAGTGTGGCAGGCAAATTTCCACCCTTAAACTAAATCCATTGAGCAGGAGGAGAAAAAAATGGGGGGGGGAGGAAAGGCAGGGAACAGCAGTGGTGTAGGAGGTTAAGAGCTCGTGTATCTGATCTGGAGGAACCGGGTTTGATTCTCCGCTCTGCTGCCTGAGCTGTGGAGGCTTATCTGGGGAATTCAGATTAGCCTGTGCACTCCCACACATGCCAGCTGGGTGACCTTGGGCTTCTTCTTCTTCTTCTTCTTCTTCTTCTTCTTCTTCTTCTTCTTCTTCTTCTTCTTCTTCTTCTTCTTCTTCTTCTTCTTCTTCTTCTTCTTCTTCTTCTTCTTCTTCTTCTTTTCTTCTTCTTCTTCTTCTTCTTCTTCTTCTTCTTCTTCTTCTTCTTCTTCTTCTTCTTCTTCTTCTTCTTCCAGGTTGGGATCCCTCCCACACTACAGAGATGAGTTTTAACAAGACCATTTTAACATGACCACACTCTCAAGAAAAGATAGTTTGGCAAAATATTTTTTTTTAAAAAACACACATGCCTCTATCCCAAAACGCTCCAGCATTTGACCCTCCCTAGACTCAAGGATGCAATGGGTTCTTTTCCACCATGAATGGCATTTCTCCTTCAGAAGGAGAGCTCTCAGGTCCAAAGTCTGCTGCAACCTGGAAGGAGCTCATTCATAAAATGTCCACAAACCATCCTCATAGAGCAAATAGCATCGAGTTGAAGCAATCAATAGCATAACCCTTTGTTAAGGGGCGTTGGAAAGGGGCAAGGCAAACTTTTGTTTGCATCAATATTATGGACGTTCTGTGAGGACACCAGAGCATTGACTGTTCCCATCGTGCTCTTCTGCCACGATCACAGTGGGCAAAGCAGTTTGTGCTCAGGCAAAAAACCCCTGGGATTTTCTGTGGGCAAATGATTCCAATTTCAAATTGCCATCAGGGAATTTTATTAAATGTTGTAATAATCAGTTGTCTAAATTATTGTTTTATGACCGTTGTTGAACCACGTATGCTAGCAGCTCTGACCCCAACTTAGGCCAGGGAGGGCAGAGTATTAAATAAAATCAAAATCAAAAATAAATACAATGTTTTGGATGTCGAGCTGGATGTGACTCACAGCATCCACACCGCTCTTGGGATATCCCATAATCTCTGTGGTCTGTGCAACAGAGATTGGGGAAATTCCTAGAGTACCCCTGGAAGTAATGTCGCAGCCTTCGTGACGCTCTTCGCTCACCAAGGGGGCAACCTAACCAGAGCTGCTGGGAGTTGTAATTTTCTCAGCTTCCCAAATTAAATAGGAAGGCTGAGAAAACTACAATGTCTATCGATTCTGGCAGGATGTCACGCTGGGCAAGTTTGGGGAGAGTAATTTGGAGAAAACATAGTTCTCAGCCAGGGGCTGTCCTTTCCCTCAAGACCCATCTGCTATGGATGGTTACCCTACTCTCTTTGGAAAGAAAAGTGTCATGGCCAGTGGTGAGATTCAAATAATTTAACAACTGGTTCTGGCGGTGGGATTCAAATTATTTAACCACTGGTTTGTTTACAAGCACTATTTTAACAATCGGTTCTGCCGAAGTGGTGTGAAAAATGTAAAGTGATGCACATAGGGACAAAAAATCCAAACTTCACATACACACTACAAGGGTCAGTCACAGACCAGGAAAGGGATTTGGGCGTCTTAGTTGATAGTTCCATGGGAATGTCAACTCAATGCATGGCAGCTGTGAAAAAGGCAAACTCTATGCTGGGGATCATTAGAAAAGTAATTGATAATAAAACTGCAAAGATTGTCATGCCCTTATATGAAGCAGAGGTGCGATTGCACTAGGAGTACTGTGTTCAGTTCTGGTCGCCACATCTCAAAAAGGATATTGAAGTGATAGAAAAAGTGCAGAGAAGGGCAACGAGGATGATTGAGGGACTGGAGCACCTTCCTTATGAGGAGAGGCTGCAGTGTTTGGGACTCTTTAGTTTGGAGAGGAGACGTCTGAGGGGGGATATGATTGAAGTCTATAAAATTATGCATGGGGTAGAAAATGTTGACAGAGATAAATTTTTCTCTCTTTCTCACAATACTAGAACCAGGGGGCATTCATTGAAAATGCTGGGGGGAAGAATTAGGACTAATAAAAGGAAACACTTCTTCACGCAACGTGTGATTGGTGTTTGGAATATGCTGCCACAGGAGGTGGTGATGGCCACTAACCTGGATAGCTTTAAAAGGGGCTTGGACAGATTGATGGAGGAGAAGTCGATCTATGGCTACCAATCTTGATCCTCTTTGATCTGAGATTGCAAATCCCTTAATTGTAAATTTCGTTGTGCGTGCACAATGACAATAAAGCGAGTGTGGAGGAGATCTCGTGACGAGGCCGCGCGAACATCCTATAGGACGTTTATGAAAGCCTATGAGATGGCGACGAAGGAAGCGAAGAGGACTTTCTTCTCCTCCTCCCTCGCATCCGCTAGCTCTCGCCCGGCACAATTATTTTGTATAATTCGGACTTTAACCTCCCTATCGGAGAGGTCTTCAAATCCACAATTGAGTATTAGCTGTGAGGCCTTTATGAGCTTTTTTGTGGATAAGGTAGCGTCGCTCCGCCAGGATCTCTCCCCCACGTTAGCTACAATTAGTGAACTGGAGGCTCCCTTGCCGTCTTCAGGCCCTTGTTTGGCCCAGTTTTCCCTGCTCTCTGAAGCCGCTGTTGACAGGACCTTAGCTGCTGTTAGACCAACTACCTGTCCTCTGGATCCGTGCCCCTCCTGGCTTGTAAAAACCTGCAGGGCGGAGCTACGACCCCATCTGTTGAGTATCATCAATGGCTCCCTTGAGCAAGGAGTCTTCCCAGATGGGTTGAAGGAGGCAGTGGTCCACCCACTCTTAAAAAGACCATCGTTAGATCCGAGAGATCTGGCCAATTACCGCCCCGTTTCGAATCTTTCGTTTCTGGGGAAGGTAATTGAGAGAGTGGTGCTGGAGCAGCTTCAAGGTTTTCTGGATGACGCATCGGCTTTCGACCCCTTCCAGACCAGCTTCCGTGCTGGCCATGGGACGGAGACTGTTCTTGTCGCCGTCACAGATACACTCCGTATCCAGCTTCACCGAGGCGGATTGGCGCTGCTGGTATTGTTAGATCTCACCGCAGCGTTTGATGTGGTCGATCATGACCTTTTGACCCACCGCCTGGCCACTTCCGCGGTACGGGGCACTGTCCTTCAGTGGATTGCCTCGTTTCTCCGGGGTCAAAGTCAGCAAGTGAGGTGCGGGGATTTGGCCTCCCGGAAGTGCCCGCTTGATTGCGGTGTACCCCAGGGGGCTTTACTATCCCCGCTGCTATTTAATATCTATATGCGACCCCTTGCTCAACTGGTACGGAGTTTTGGGCTGAGTTGTCACCAGTACGCTGATGACACGCAGCTCATTCTGTTGATGGAGTGGGGAGCGGTCGCCGCCCCTGCGGCTCTCCAGCACTGTTTGGAGGCGGTTGCTGGTTGGTTGCGGCAGAGCAGGTTAAAACTAAATCCATCGAAGACGGAGATCCTCTGGCTTGGCCGCGAGGGAGAGAACGGGTCTTTCCAGCCGCCGGTGTGGGAGGGGGTCACATTGGCGCCGACCCCCTCCGTGCGCAACCTGGGGGTCCACCTGGATTCGTCTCTTTCAATGGAGACCCAGGTGGCCCATACAACCCGGGTTGCTTTTTTCCACCTTCGTCAGGCCCGACGGCTGGCCCCTTTTCTCTCCCAAGCGGACCTAGCCACTGTGATCCACGCAACGGTCACCTCCAGGTTAGACTATTGTAACTCGCTCTACACGGGCCTTCCCTTGCGTTTGCTCCGGAGACTAAAGTTGGTTCAACATGCAGCGGCGCGCTTACTCACAGGCAGCACCATCTACGATCATATTCAGCCTGTGTTGCGTCAGCTGCATTGGCTCCCGATGGAGTTCCGGATCATCTTCAAGGTATTGGTGTTGACCTTCAAGGCCTTATGCGGCCTGGGACCCTCGTACTTTCGAGACCGCATCACCCCATACGTCCCGGCACGGCCCCTCCGTTCTGCGGAGGCCAATTTATTAGTGGTCCCTGGCCCCTCAATGATGCGGCTGGCCTCCACACAGGCCAGGGCCTTTACAGCTCTGGCCCCAGCCTGGTGGAACACTCTTCCTCCGGCTGTCCGGGCCCTGCGGGACCTTAACGAGTTCCGCAGGGCCTGTAAAACGGAGCTGTTCCGCTGGGCCTTTGGAGAGTCCAGCCGCTGAAATGGTGCCCCCCCCAGTTGGCCCCCAGTTGGTTCTTATATCTGGGCCTACCATCTAACGTGACTCTCCGCCTCCCCCTCTCTTTTCTCGGGGAGAATTTTAAAATTGGGGTTGGCGGACGCCTCTTTTTATTGCTATCGCTGTTTTAATGGTTTTAGTAACTTAATTTATATTTTTGTGTTGTACACCGCCCAGAGCCCTTCGGGGATGGGGCGGTATAAAAGTCTAAGTAATAAATAAATAAATAAATAAATATAAATGCTTATGCTTATGCTTAACAGTCCAGGTGCTCGGGAGCAGCAGCAGAAGGCCACTGCTTCCACATCTTGCACGTGAGCTCCCAAAGGCACCTGGTGGGCCACTGCGAGTAGCAGAGAGCTGGACTAGATGGACTCTGGTCTGATCCAGCTGGCTTGCTCTTATGTTCTTATGTTCTTAACCGGCTGAATCCCACCACTGGTCGTGGCCTAGGAAGACAGCTGGGTAGTCTGCTGGGTAATAGTTTGCATTTTCAGAGCAATTTAAGTTATATTGAACAGGATTCATCTTGACTTGTAATGGGTGCCGGCTTTTTGAATAGGGAAGATGTGTTTTTCAGGTTTTCCATTCAAAAAATTGCCATCAACATTATCTGCAAGTAGCATTCCCTGATTAAAAAGTGGGGCAGGGGTTGCCATTCCTCCGCTACGGACAGGTAATTTGTAGTCTGGCCCTTCGGTAGTTATAAGCCTTGAGCCTGTATAAGCATAAGAGTTATTTCTGGGTCAAGAAACAATCCCCCCCCACACACACAACATCTCCATCTCCTTCCGTTCCTCCAGTTTCTCCATCTCCAGTGCATAGTGCTTTGTCTCCTATTTCTTTGCGGTCCGTAATAGCGCCGTAATCTAATTGACTCCCCTTTACTATGAAGCTTTAAAAATAAGCCGGGGACTCATAAAACTATTCCCCTCTACTGATTCAATAGGCAGCCTAATAGAAAACAATTATCTGGAACAATAAAAAGAAAGATCCAATAAGACTGGGACATTAATATTTGTATCAAAAGAATGCATCTTGTAATTGAGACGACTGGGCGTAGCGCAAAGGGTTGTTGTGAGCCCCTCGCCCGCTTCCCTTCCAAGTGGCGAAAGTCATCTTTTAGATCCTCAACCTCGACTAGGTAGAAGTCCAGGGTAGCCATCATAACACTGATTGTTTGGGAGCATAGAGGAAGAAGAAGAAGAAGAAGAAGAAGAAGAAGAAGAAGAAGAAGAAGAAGAAGAAGAAGAAGAAGAGGAGGAGGAGGAGGAGGAGGAGGAGGAGGAGGAGGAGGAGGAGGAGGAGGAGGAGGAGGAGGAGGAGGAGGAGGAGGAGTTTGGGTTTATACACTACCTTTTCTCTCCTTTAAGAAGACTCAAGGTGGCTTACAAGCTCCTTTCCCTTCCTTTCCCCATAACAGTTCTTTCAGAACTCTCTCAGCCTCACCTACTTTCTGCACAGCAAAATTATACCTGTGTTCCACTGGGGTTTTTTTAACCTGTGTCTATTTTATCCCAGGGTGTCCATCCACATGGCTTCCCATTTTTTGAAGGAATCCACAGAAGACCAGGAGGAAATATTACAACTTCTCTTTCACAAACCTGGGACTTCTGTATTTACTTCAGAAACATGACTAAGCATGCCCAGTGTCCAATGTTCTGATTGGCTGTTGTTTTTGAGTGGCAGCTTGAATGAATATCAGGCGGGGAGGTCAAGCAGTTGGGCGGGAAAAATAAACCAGTCCTACTCTAAATAGGTTTTTGCACAGTAACAGGCTGTAGCAGGCTCACCCTGGGATTTTTTAAAGAACCTCCAATTTGGCGGTTTTTGAATACTTTTGAATACAAGCTTGTTTTCTGCTGCTTCTGAGACCCGGACCAGGAGTAATGAGTTCAAGGAGAAGGAAAAGAGATTCCACCTAAACATCAGGAAAAACCTCCTGACAACAAGTGAAATGCGCTACCTCAGGGTGTGGTGGAGGTTTTTCAACAGAGACTGGATGGCCATCTGTTAGGAGAGCTTTGATTATGTGTTTCTGCATGGCAGGGGAATTGGACTTGATGACCCTTGGGGTCTCTTCCTATGATTCTATTGTTCTATCACCTGGGAGCATCCAAAGTGGTAGGAGGACATGTGTGAACAGAGTTTCACTGGTTGTGTGTCAGGGTGTGGCTGGTGCCAAGCAAAGTCTTTCTGAACCTGGTAGAGGCTGTCCGGCACATCAGGTTGTCACCGCAGGTTTGGGGTACAGACCCAGAGGCAAATGAGCCAAACCGACAACAGAATAAAATTAAAGAAATAATTTTATTCAGACCAACAAGGGCCTCCGCTAGAATCAGGAGAGTCGCGCTCAACTGAACAAAACCAGGGGTTTTTTAAGGGTACAAGCCAGAGTACATCAAAGGAAATTAAATGACCAATTGGTGCAGATATCATTACAATGAAAGTGTCATAATTAAGTCATCAATATGCCAATATGCCAGGCGATAGTTCTTGATGTTCCCAAACATGCAGAGATTTAGATTCGTAGTTTGACCTGATTTAGCATATTTCACGCTATTGACCTCCTGTTCTTGGGATGTTTCTATTCCCTTGTCTAAATGTGCCTTTTATGGCCCTGACTTAAACTAAACAAAGGAAACTAACTATTGGCACTTCTCTGGAGAAACTCAGAATCCTGGTGCCAGGGAGGGTTTGTTTTTAGGCAAAAGGCAGGACTTCTTCTCTTTATCATTAAGATGCCTAAATTCCTGGGCATGAATTAGAACATAGGTGTCAGACTCATGGCCCTCCAGTTGTCATGGACTTACAGTTCCCATCAGCCCCTGCCAGCATCATGCTGGCAGGGGGTGATGGGAACTGTAGTCCATAACATCTGGAGGGCCACGAGTTTGACACCTGTGATTTAGAACAAAAGGGTATTCTGATGACCCTATGAATTCCATTAGGCCGAATGCTAATAGACTAGGTCAGATAGCCTACGTGGCCTCTCGCTCCGCAGATTATGGCTGCTGCCATCCGGGCTCTGGCTAGAAAAAAGGAAAAATCTATTTTTCTGATATGTGCCTACAAGGTGAAGGGAACAGGGGTAGCACGTTCTACGCTGGTGATGATAGACAAAGCCAGCAGAACTTGCTGGCTGAGTTGTCCGTCAGGGTGGGTCTGCCAGAAAAGGCAGCTATGGGCAGTCTGCCTTTGCACAGCCTGGCCGTTGAGCTATGTTAGCGTATTTAAAGAGGAGGCAGACCCGTTTAAATAATTAAATAAACCCGTTAAACCCGAGCTGTCACCTTCCTTGAACAGGTGCTGCGGGCAGACTTGTTTCTATGATGTTGGGCCTCTGCTGGACCAATCACAGATGCTCGTCGTTAACAGCCCAATCCAAAGGGAAACCGCAGTTCAGCAGCGGCGGGGGACGTCGCCACCCAATTCCAGGCAGCGTGGGAAGGGTGGGGAGAGAAATCTGGCCACCTGAAGAATCCCAAAGCGAAGACTGACTTACGCCACACTTTGGTGGTATAGGTTGACTGCTGGGATAGGGGGCATTCCCAGCCTGACGTCCTTTGTAATATGATTGAAGTCTATAAAATTATGCATGGGGTAGAAAATGTTGACAGAGATGAGTTTTTCTCTCTTTCTCCCAATACTAGAACCAGGGGGCATTCATTGAAAATGCTGGGGGGGGGGGGAGAATAAGGACTAATAAAAGGAAACACTTCTTCACGCAACGTGTGATTGGTGTTTGGAATATGCTGCCACAGGAGGTGGTGATGGCCACTCACCTGGATAGCTTTAAAAGGGGCTTGGACAGATTTATGGAGGAGAAGTCGATCTGTGGCTACCAATCTTGATCCTCCTTGATCTCAGATTGCAAATGCCTTAGCAGACCAGGTGCTCGGGAGCAGCAGCAGCACCAGAAGGCCCTTGCTTTCACATCCTGCATGTGAGCTCCCAAAGGCACCTGGTGGGCCACTGCGAGTAGCAGAGTGCTGGACTAGATGGACTCTGATCTGATCCAGCAGGCTTGTTCTTATGTTCTTATGTTCTTGCCATAACATGCTTCTGAAAATGTCTGCCACAGATGCAGGCAAAATTTTAGAAGCAAAAAATACCAAACCACAGCCATATAACTTAGAAACCTTTGACAGCCAGTTGATTCTGGCCATGAAAGCCTTCCACAATATAAATATTTAGGAGACTCAAAGGGGCTGACAATCTCCTTGCCCTTCCCCCCTCACAACAAACACTCTGTGAGGTAAGTGGGGCTGAGAGAGCTCCGGAAAGCTGTGACTAGCCCAAGGTCACCCAGCTGGTGTGTGTGGGAGTGCACAGGCTAATCTGAATTCCCCAGATAAGCCTCCACAACTCAAGCAGCAGAGCTGGGAATCAAACCAGTTCCTCCAGATCAGAGTGCACCTGCTCTGTATTAGATGTATTTCATTTGTATTGCAAGACACTCCGTAAGGAAGAAAGCCGGCTAATAAACGTTTAAAATAAATCTTTACAAAATTAAAAAGGTCCTATTTTTCATAGCTTTGCTTAGGTCTTACAAACTGAAGGTTTCCTTGACTCAATGAATCTCACTTTGGTTTTTTGTCATTTCCTGTCAGCCTTCAGCATTTCCTAGTGTTATTGTCCTTTCCAATGAGTCTTGTCTTCTGATGATTTGACTCTTACCCCTCAGTGGTCCCAATACGCCCAACTTTCCAAGTTGTCTTTAAAAATATATTTGATTTTTTTAAAAAAACAAACACCTTCCTCGTATCTCTGTTTTATAAGGTAAAATACAAGCAGTTTTATCAGCATTAACACTGATTGGCTTCCATTAGCCTTTTGCCTTCTAATAAAATTTATGATACCTTTCAGGAATGCAATTTGATAGAAAGCGACGCGATTGCACCCCGCTTAGATATCTCTCCAGCATCTCTTCTAACAATAATGTGATAATTTTATGCATGAAATAGCAGGAGTGGTGTAGATAGTTCTAATACTGTGCATTTGTTTTTTTTTAAAAAAACCTTGCTGTACAAAGAGTGAGGGAGGGAGCGGAATAGAGGCAACGCTTCATACTTTTGAAAAAGGGTAATTAGGATTTCTCCCCACGCTCCTGCCAGGAAGACTGGTGTTTCTTTTTTTTATTATAATTTAGTTCAGGTTGTACTAAAATATATGTGTTAAAAAAAATCCTGGATTGCAGAGCCTCCTCCAACTGGGAAATTATAGAAATGGCACTGGCATCCAATACTAGAGAAGAAGGAGTTTGGATTTATACCCCACCTTTCTGTCCTGCAAGGAGACTCAAGGCAGCTTACAAACTCCTTTTCCCTTCTTCTCCCCACAAGAGACACCTTGTGAGGTGGGTGAGGCTGAAAGAGTTCTGAGAGAACTGTGACTGGCCCAAGGTCACCCAGCAGGCTTCATATGAAGGAGCGGGGAAACAAATTCAGTTCACCTGATCAGAGTCCACCACTGATATGGAGGAGTGGAGAAACAAAGTTGGTTCTCCAGATTAGAGTCCACTGCTCTTAATCACTATACCACACTCGCACTAGTACATTAGGCCTTTTGGAGGGGGGGGGGCAGGAGTTGTAAGCAACTGGATCACTCCTTTTGCTAAGAGGTGCCCTGAAGACACAGGGGTCAAAGACTGGCATGGGAGTAAGACATTGCTCCCCCCCAACATGAGAGCTGTGGGATCCATCTTGTGTGCCAAATGTGGACAGGAAGCTGGTTGGCCGCTGAATTTTTCCTCTGGCCCTAAGGTGTGGCTGGCTGAACAATGGAGCCAGCTTCACTCCACTTGTCACCCTACGGCCCCTTCCGGACACACGAGGCGACTCAGGTTCGACTCGTGTCGGCGGAGTTGTACCTCAACTCGAGTCCTCCCGTTCCTCCGCACAGCAGCCGACTCGTGTCTCCAGAGCCGAGCTCAGAGGGCGGGACCACCTCCCTGCGCTGCGTTCCGATTGGTTGCTGAGTCCCCCGTTCTGTGCATGCCCAAAGCTTTTCGCGCCGCCATGAGTCTCCCCTTCTGCGCATGGGCGAAATACTTAGCTGTGATTGGCTACATGGCAGAGTCGAGTGACGGAGATTCCGCACTCCGTCAGCTTCGGCTCGAGCGCAACCCGAGTCTGCCAGTCAACTCAACTCCCCAGTAGAGTCGAGAAATTCAATGGTGAGAGGGAGGTGAGTCGAGTCAGACACGAGTCCGACGCTATATCTGTGCGGAGGACTCGGGTCGGACTCAAGTCAATCTTAGGTTGACTCCGACAATGCGGAAGGGCCCTAAGTTTATCCCTTCGTCTCAATAGAGGATGCTAGTGTAACCTACTTATCCTTGGCCACATCAATCTCCATTGGAGACTTAGGAAATAATCTATGACAGCACCCTGTGGCTTAACAAACCAATATGAAATTGCTTGAACAAATTAACAAACTTTTAATCTTAACACAACTTTCTATCATTTAAGGATAAATAATAGTGAATATATAGTGAGTATATATATACAGCACAACTCAATTGTACAAAATCTTCAGTGCTGTTTTAAGAAAAAGCACTCAGAACAGTTTCCACCACTAACAGTGTCCAATAACGAAAGAATAGCAATAAAGTCCAAACTATTAATCAAGCAGGGCTTCTTTCTTCAATCTGGCCTTCTGCATCTGATGTAGCTGCTGAAGGTCTTCCTTCAATTTGGGCCTGTAAAAAAATAAGTCATTCCCTCAATTTAGCTGTAGGCCTTCCTTCTCCTACTGCAGGCCAGATCAACTGAGGAGGGTGGAGCTCTTGCAGTTGGTAATAAGTAAGCAAGCTTACCAACTGCACATGCTCAGTGAGCTTTTATCCCCTGGGCCCTAAGATCCAACAAAACCAAAAAAAAATACTAAAATGGCATGGGTTACATTAGCATCTAGGTAGGATCAAAGGATCCCCCCCCCCCCAGAATTACAGCTTGCCTCCAGACTCCAGAGCTCTGTTTCTCAGGAGGAAAATGGCTCCTCTGGAGGATCCATTTTCAAATTTCCAAGAGTTTCCAAACCTGGAGCTGGCCAGACTACCCAACCCATCCTCAGAATAGACTCCCGGAAAAAAAACTTTAAATTGACTCTTAGGCCCCTTCCGCACACGCAGAATAATGCGTTTTCAAACCACTTTCACAACTGTTTGCAAGTGGATTTTGCTATTCTGCACAGCTTCAAAGAGCACTGAAAGCAGTTTGAAAGTGCATTGTTCTGCATGTGTGGAAGGAGCCTTGTTAGCCCCCTTCCAGTCCATGGGGAACAGAGGCCCTTTCCGCACGGGTGATAAAGAGCACCCCAGGGACGCTAAAACAGTGTCCCTGGGGAGGGGTTAGCACCTCGCCACCTCGCCACCCCCGAGCGGCGTGAAGACGCTGCTTCCGAACCTCGCTCCCCCAGCAAGGTTTTTCGGAAGCAGCGAACGGCAGTGCAAACGGCAGCGGCTGGAAGGCGCCATTTCCCCTGCACCGTCCCTGAATGCTTACCTCATCTCCTAGCTTCCGTCTCGTTGCAGAGGCCAGGGGACACGCCCCCCTGGCCTGCGACTCCAGAGCCGTCGTTCTAGCCTGCGGGAGCGTGTCCCCTGGCCTCTGCAATGAGCTGGAAGCCAGGAGACGAGGTAAGCATTCAGCGACAGCACAGCCTGTGCGAAGGCTGTGCCGCTGCCTGCCACCCTCCTGGGACCGTCCATGTGTAACCGCCATGCTCAGAATGGGTTGACCCAGAAAGGGGAGGAGACTCAAAGCAGCAAGAGGCTGCAGTCCTTATGTAGTTTGGAGGAGGCAAGGCTACCAGACTCGGACCTTGATTTGTATAAGCCCTTAACACCTTGTTAAGGTAACTGCAATGTTGTTGGGAACTACTGGGAAGGTAGTTGTTTGTTTTTGCTATGTTATCAATGTTGGAGTTTATTGTTTCAGGGCTTCTTTTTATGTTTGCAATGGGTGAGAGTTCTCCTGGAAACCTCCATCGTGTTGAATCCTGTTCACCAAGCCCTTGGAGTCTTCAGGAGCCAACCCACTTGCAAAGAAGAATTGGACCTGGCAGTATCAGTAGACTGTAAATAGAAGGACTTGAAAATGCAACCTGAACGGGACCTTGAAGTGTGATGTTATATGTTGATGTTATATGTTAAGAAAGTAAACCATTTTGTTTTTAAAAATTGTTGTTGCAAACTCATTCCAAGTTCTGCCCCACAGAACCCACATGCGAATGGTCCCGTGTGTGTGTGTCAGCATTGTATATGCCGACGCACTCCCGCACCATTGCGGTGCGGCAACAGCCAGAGTTTCTGACATTTGTATCTGTACTAAACTACAGAGGCCAGTTCCTTTAGAGGCAATGGCTGCTCTGGAAGGCGGAGTCTATGGCACGATATCCGGCTGAGGTACCACCCCTCCCCATAGGCTCCACCCTCCAATTTTCAAGGATTCCCCAACAAAGATGCAGCAACCCTAGGACTATTCCAATTTTAGAAACTGGTTTGGGCTTTAATTCTTTCCTCTGCAGTCCTTTCCCCCCCTCCCAACTGCACTAAAAAAATTCAATAGAAATATTATCATTTAAATTGATGCCTGGTGGTGCATTGAATGGCATTAAAGCCATGTTGAAATGCCATAAATGAAACTCAAAAACCAGGAACAGACGTAAAAAAAAAATAAACAAAAAGAGAGCAAAACTGAATATTTCACAAGGACAATGTATGAAATTGTTTTTTAAAAAGGTATATTGGTATAGCCCTAGTTCAAGGGTTTCTGACTCTTTTGAGCCTGCAGCCATATATGGAATCCTGAGATGGCATGATGGGCACAGTAACAAAATGGCTATCATAAAATGGCTGCCAAAAGAGGCGGAGGCAGCCACTGAATGATTACCACGGCTTAACTTCAGTAACCGTGCAGTTTATTGTTGATGGCTTTCACAGCCGGAATCACTGGAGTGTTGTGTGGTTTCCGGGGTGTATGGCCGTATTCTAACATCAGGAGAGAATGCTGCTAGAACACGGCCATACAGCCTGGAAACCACACAGCACACCAACAGTGCAGTTCCTTGTGCTGCATAGTCAATCAAAGCTCCAATAGCCAATCAGAAGCCTTGCTGGATAAAAGCCCTACCTGCTCTTGCCCACTTCCTTAAAATACTTGGCAAGCACCAGACAGGTTTCAACATCTATCTATCTATCTATCTATCTATCTATCTATCTATCTATCTATCTATCTATCTATCTATCTATCTATCTATCTATCTATCTATCTATCTATCTATCTATCTATCTATCTATCTATCTATCTATCTATCTATCTATCTATCTATCTATCTATCTATCTATCTATCTATCTATCTATCTATCTATCTATCTATCTATCTATCTATCTATCTATCTATCTATCATCTTCATCATCATCATCATAATCATCTTCCTTCCTTCCTTCCTTCCTTCCTTCCTTCCTTCCTTCCTTCCTTCCTTCCTTCCTTCCTTCCTTCCTTCCTTCCTTCCTTCCTTCCTTCCTTCCTTCCTTCCTTCCTTCCTTCCTTCCTTCCTTCCTTCCTTCCTTCCTTCCTTCCTGCTTGCCTGCCTGCCTGCCTGCCTGCCTGCCTGCCTGCCTGCCTAGAAGAAGAAGAAGAAGAAGAAGAAGAGGAGGAGGAGGAGGAGGAGGAGGAGGAGGAGGAGGAGGAGGAGGAGTGGGGCTGAGAGAGTTCTGGAAGAACTGTGACTAGCCCAAGGTCACCCAGCAGGAATATAGAAGTGCAGAAACACATCTGGTGAAACAGATAAGCCTCTGCAGCTCAGGTGGAGGAGTGAGGAATCAAACCCAGATGAGGTTCTCCAGATTAGAATCCACCTGCTCTCAACCACTACACCCCTACACCTACCTACCTGCATTTATACCCCCCCTTTCCTTATAGTTCAAGGCTCACTCATTTCCTGGTGAGCTCTATTTTAACTGGTTTCCTTTAAGATGAAATATAGCCTGTGTCAAAGCCTTTCCTGAAGATTAGCATATCTGACTGGCACAAGGCATTTGTACGACAGGCAGAAAATCCAAACCCTCCATTAAAAATACAACAAATGAGAGCATCGACCCTTGAACCCAATCCGGTGATGATGCCCCATAGCCATCCAGGAAAACTTGTAAGATCCAAAGTTCTCACAAACTGTTTGTTGCTATTCTGGCTTCTGTTGCTAGTTTTCTTTTTCAAGCACTGGTTGGCTCCTGCCTGCCCCCCTCCCACCTTTAGCTAGCTTCATCTGCCAACCGCAGCTCCCATTACCTGTCAAAAAAGCCCCGATGCAATGTTTGTTTTGTGCTCGCCTGAGCAAGCCTGTCTAAGGTGTTCGGGGAGATCCAGGTAGCACCCCTGCTGTGCAGCATCCGCAGCTTGTCTACGAGCAAAAGGAAGCCTGTTCAGAGAGCTACTCTTTTGATTCCCCCCCCCACCCCCGAACGCCTGTTTTCCAATCTACGCAGGACTCTGCTCAGCCAGGCATTCGCTATGCGGTGCCTTCTTTGGAGGAAATATGCTTCTTTTGACTGTTTCCCTCACTTGGCGGGGGGGTGGGGGGGAGAGGAAGAGCAAAGAGACATGAACTTAAACTACAACAATTAGTATTATTGGCCAGGTACAGAGTCTGAGAGGCCCTGTTGTAGAATTTGCCTCCCATGTTATCAGACTGGCCTATGGTAGGTTGGGGGAACCCTGTTTAAAGATGGCTGTGTCTCTACCCATCTCTGCCAACCCTTGGGGCAGAGGTGGGATCCAGCAGGTTCTCACGGGTTCCCGAGAGTAGGTTACTAATTATTTGAGTGTGCCGAGAGGGTGTTACTAATTGGTGATTTTGCCATGTGATTTTTGCCTTAGTTGCACCCCTCCTCTCAGCAGTAGCGCGCAGAACTTGAAGCAGTCCAGCAGGAGGTGCACCGGCGTGCGTGGCAGCCTGCGCCTGCGTGCATTCGTTTCCCGCCCAAGGACCGGAGCAGCGGCTGCGTCCTTGCCACAGCCCCGCCCAGGAATGCCTGCCCCTGCCCCGGTCGTGCCCCGCCCAGCCCCATTGGCGCTACGCCACAGTTTGAATCCCACCACCATGGGAACCTGTTACTAAAAATTTTGGATTCCCCCACTGCTCCCATGTTACCAGACTGGCCTATGGTAGGTTGGGGGAACGCTGTTTTAAGATGGCTGTGTCCCTACCCATCTCTGCCAACCCTTGGGGTACCTAGCAGGGAGCCCGTTCTTTGCATTGGCTCAGTGTACCGGCAAGGACATACAATAAGCAAGAACTTTGTCTGAACTTGCTCTTGCCCACCTTTGCCTTTTAAAATATCTATCTCACACCCTTTCTGACAGGATTAAGAGAATACAATGACCCTGACCTGGAGAATTTTCCCATCTCCAGCCTTGCACCAAACACCCCTGCAAAGACAAAGGAAGACAAAGAGAAGTAGATTTTGGATTTATACCCCACCTTTCTCTCCTGTAAGGAGACTCAAGGTGGCTTACAAGCTCCTTCCCTTTCCTCTCCCCACAACGGACACCCTGTGAGGTAGGTGGAGCTGAGAGAGTTCCGAGAGAACTGTGACTAGCCCAAGGTCACCCAGCAGGAGTGTTGGAGTGTGGAAACACATCTGGTTCACCAGATAAGCCTCTGCCACTCAGGTGGAGGAGTGGGGAATCCAACCCAGTTCTCCAGATTAGAATCCACCTGCTCTTAACCACTGTACCACACTGGACATCTTAAGAGGTTTGCCTGCATAGTCTTGTGTTAACCCTATGTTCTTCCTCTGACTAATGCCTTTAACAACTGCCTCATTTGCATTGTCATTGTTCCACAGCTTTAATTTCATCAGCTTCCTTTCCCCTTGCAGGCACTCCCAAGCCTGGAACATCAAACCAATGCCTGAACTCATTAGATGAATGACCCAATCATTAAGGCTGATGTCTGTCTCTTGTCTTTCCCCAAAAAGGCAGGGCTCTTCTTTGCTCTAGGTCAGCCACTCTGCACAAGCCCAAGGGTCCTTTTTTTCCTTTAAGAAGCCCCTTCTTCCAGTGTTCAATATCTTTGGACACCCCTCTGTCTGTGATATTGTTCTCTCTATAGGAGAGAAAGGGGAGATATAAATCCAACTCTTCTTCTTCTTCTTCTTCATCATCATCATCATCATCATCATCATCATCATCATCATCATCATCATCATCTCTGATTAATGGAAAGGTTGAAAACAACTGAAGAAGACAAGTTTTCAAAACCAGTAATACCCCGGAGCTCACCTTATGCTTATGTAACTTATATAATCTTCAGACTGATATAAGCAGTATTTTTGATATTGTCACATGCTACTTATGACATTGCTGTTATTTAGTCACCGGTTACATTTTTGAAGTTCTGATGGGGATGTATGCTGTGATATTTGATGCACATGTAACCCCCATGCTCAGAATGGGTTGACCCAGAAAGGGGTGGAGACCCAAAGCAGGAGAAGGCTGCAAAGCTCATGTAGTTGGGGCAGACTCGGACCTTGGTTGTATAAGCCCTTAACACCTTGTTAAGGTAAACTGCAATATTGTTGGGAACGACTGGGAAGGTAGTTGTTTATTTTTGCTATGTTGTAAATGTTGGAGTTTATTGTTTCAGGGCATCCTTTTACGGTTGTAATGGGTGAGAGTTCTCCTGGAAACCTTCATCATGTTGAATCCTGTTCACCAAGCCCTTGGAGTCTTCAGGAGCCAACCCACTTGCAAAGAAGAATTGGACTTGGCAGTTATCAGTAGACTGTAAATATAAGGACTTGAAAATGCAACCTGAACAGGACCTTGAAGTGTGATGTTAAATGTTGATGTTATATGTTATTTGTTAAGAAAGTAAACCATTTTGTTTTGTTTTTTTAAAAATTGTTGTTGCAAACTCATTCCAAGTTCTGTGCCACAGAACCCACAAGCTGAGGTTACACACACTTTCGGATTGCTGTGTTTGTCACATAAATACATGTATGCATTATATTTGTGCAAGGTGATTTTGTTTACAATTGTTCAGAGGCCTAAACGTTGTCGTTTCTTTCTTTCTTGCACATCGCACAGTTGCCAGGACCACAAACTGGCACCGGAAAGCAAACGGCAGCCACTGCAGTTGGCAAAGCCGATTGAGAAGTGTACTAAATCGGGAACCAGGTTTTCCTTTCTTCTTTTCTGCATTTACGCAACCTCTCTGGCATCTCTTTGTTCCTGTCCGGCTTTCTGCGAACATGGAGACGAGAGCGTTCTCCTTCCGCTGCCTTGTCTCTCCCTTTTGTTTTGCTATCGCTATTACATCCCTGAAAGGTTTCCCAAAAGCTACAGAGATGCCAACTTCTGAACGCCCTGAAGTGCCAGTACAGAAGGTCCGATGGCGTGGAAGCAAAGACACCGGCATTATATCCTCAACAATACCGCTCTCTTTCTCTCTCATCTTGGAAGCCGAAGCGGGCACATTGCCGGCTGTCTGAATAGCACTTGCCGAGTTATTTCCCCAGACGGAACCTTCCGTCGCAGGCCGGCATCTGTCTCCAACACCGCCAGGAAAAGTCACACCACTTTATTAGCACAATGAACGCCGCCGAAGGGGAACTTCAGAGATGCAAATGAATTGGCGTCGGGTAACGTTTTAGAAAGGGCCTCCTATCAGCCGCCACTGCTTTTATAGAGAACAGTAGTTGTTCTCATGCAGGAGTCAAAGAATATGCTTGTACAAAAGGTCTCCGAGGTACCACGTTGTTGATTCCAGTGATGTCTCCCAGCTACCTTTTGTAAATTTACCTGTTTCCAGGTATATTAGCCTCCATGAATGAACAAGCCAGGGCATGATGCAATTTTCTGTGCCTATCCAAACTGGCAGATGAGAGGGTAGACCACAAAATTGACCCTGGACTGGGCCACTTGGCAAAGAGCCAGTGTGATGTAGTGGTTAAGAGCAGGTGGATTCTAATCTGGAGAACCGGGTTTGATTCCCCACTCCTCCACCTGCATGACTGAGGCTTATCTGATGAACCAGATGTGTTTCTGCACTCCTGCATTCTTGCTGGCCAGTCACAGTTCTCTCTGAGCTCTCTCAGCCTTACCTACCTCACAAGGTGTCTGTTTTGGGAAGAGGAAGGGGAAAGGAGCTTGTAAGCCGCTTTGAGTCTCCTGTACGGTGGGGTATGAATCCAACCTCCTCCTCCTCCTCCTCCTCCTCCTCCTCCTCCTCCTCCTCCTCTCTTCTTCTTCTTCTTCTTCTTCTTCTTCTTCTTCTTCTTCTTCTTCTTCTTCTTCTTCTTCTTCTTCTTCTTCTTCTTCTTCTTCTTCTGCAGCAGTGGCATAGGAGGTTAAGAGCTCGTGTATCTAATCTGGAGGAACCAGGTTTGATTCCCAGCTCTGCCACCTGAGCTGTGGAGGCTTATCTGGGGAATTCAGATTAGCCTGTGCACTCCCACACACGCCAGCTGGGTGACCTTGGGCGAGTCACAGCTTCTCGGAGCACTCTCAGCCCCACCCACCTCACAGGGTGTTTGTTGTGAGTGGGGAAGGGCAAGGAGACTGTCAGTCCCTTTGAGTCTCCTGCAGGAGAGAAAGGGGGGATATAAATCCAAACTCCTCCTCCTGCTCCTCCTGCTCCTCCTGCTCCTCCTGCTCCTCCTGCTCCTCCTGCTCCTGCTCCTGCTCCTGCTCCTGCTCCTGCTCCTGCTCCTCCTCCTCCTCCTCCTCCTCCTTCTTCTTCTTCTTCTTCTTCTTCTTCTTCTTCTTCTTCTTCTTCTTCTTCTTCTTCTTCTTCTTCTTCTTCTTCTTCTTCTTCTTCTTCTTCTTCTTCTTCTTCTTCTTCTTCTTCTTCTTCTTCTTCTTCTTCTTCCCCCAGTGTCCAGTCACGTTGAGTTGCCTTACCCCAGCATGACTACTGTAACAATCTCACTTTTTTTCTTCCCTTTCCCAATGTGTGATTTGTTTCTGCGGCTTCCTTCAGAGCACAAAGGCAAGGGGCAACGCCAGCTTAGCATGCCACAAACTGCTGTGTAAAGCAGATTCGAGAGGGTGTCAGTCTTGGGATTCGCTGATGTACAAACCGAATGTCCTGCATTTCGAAGCTTGTTAACATTCTCACACTGGAGGAAGGATGGTTCTGATCAGAACAGGTTCAAATATTTCAATGCCTGTCCTGGTTTTCTATTCTTTTCTCCAGATCAAAAACCGAGGTGAGTGAGGATAAGAAGCACAGCTCAGATTCATGTTCTTCATTTTTTTTTTAAGTTGGCCAGCCGCCGGGTCTGGCTGCATGTTATTAGTGGCCATAACATGGTGGTAGAAGATATGCTCTCCTTGCGAAAATACGAGTACCTGCTTGATCTTGTTTCCAAAAGACCTTAATATCAAGGCTCAGCAAGACCTCTGGGACTTGAATACTCTTCCCCCTTTGACCATTCCTTGAACAGGTTGTACAAGAGAGCGGGTTTTCTTTCCGGCCCTAGCTCAGCGTCTTTCTTCCCTCTTGCGATAGAAAAGGCAAAATTGTTCACCCTGCTCAACATGATTCCCCCCCCCAAATACACCATTCAAATCCAGCTTGCCCCTAGGGGTGAACCAGGGTATTTGTTTTCCTGCTTATGGCAGGAGACCTCGAGGTAACAGGCTGGATGCTCACCTGGGCAGTGGACATAAATGGGACCCAAACTGGGTGCTGCAGTCATCATAAGGAGAAACATTGCGGGCAGAGGTGTGGCCCATCACTCTGGTTACCTGAACCCCCCTCCCACATTACAATAAAACCAGTGGTGGGATCCAAAAATTTTAGTAACAGGTTCCCATGGTGGTGGGAGTCAAACTGTGGTGTAGCACCAATGGGGCTGGGCGGGGCATGATGGGGGCATGGCCGGGCATTCCGGGGGTGGGGCATTGCTGGGCAGGGCTGTGGCAAGGATGCAGCCGCTGCACTGGTCCTTGGGTGGGAAATGAATGCACGCAGGCGCAGGCTGCCACGCACGCCGGTGCACCTCCTGCTAGACTGCTTCAAGTTCTGCGCACTACTGCGGAGAGGAGGGGCGTAACTAAGGCAAAAATCACGTGGCAAAATCACCAATTAGTAACTCCCTCTCGGCATACACAAATAATTAGTAACCTACTCTCGGGAACCTGTGAGGACCTTCTGGATCCCACCTCTGAATAAAACACCAGACAACTTTTGTGTGGGTAAGAAAATAGGCCATAGCCGTAGGATTTTATTGACAGAAGGCACAGGAAAGCACGATGGCGCAGCATGGGGAGAAGAAGAAGAAGAGTTTGGATTTGTATCCCCCCTTTCTCTCCTGCAGAAGACTCAAAGGGGCTGACAATCTCCTTGCCCTTCCCCATTCACAACAAACACCCTGTGAGGTGGGTGGGGCTGAGAGAGCTCCGAGAAGCTGTGACTAGCCCAAGGGAGGTGATCCAAGCCTCTGGGCAGCCCGAGTGCTGTCCCCAGAGGTGGGATCCAGCAGGTTCTCACGGGTTCCCGAGAGGGGTTTACTAATTGGTGATTTTGCCATGTGATTTTTGCCTTAGTTACGCCCCTTATCTCAGCAGTAGCGTGCAGAACTTGAAGCAGTCTAGCAGGAGGTGCACCGGCGTGCGTGGTAGCCTGCGCCTGCGTGCATTCGTTTCCCGCCCAAGGACCGGTGCAGCGGCTGAGTCCTTGCCACAGCCCCGCCCAGGAATGCCCGGCCATGCCCCCATCGTGCCCCGCCCAGCCCCATTGGCGCTACGCCACAATTTGAATCCCATCACCATGGGAACCTGTTACTAAAATTTTTGGATCCCACCACTGGCTGTACCCCAGAATCAACTGGTTCCTCCAGCCTGGAGGAATATGAACCTTAGTGAAGAGTCAGAGAGAGGCATACCCATACCGGGTATGTGCCCATGACAGGGGCCCCCTCCAATCCATGCCAGGGGTGTGAGCACCTTAGCCCCCTACGGGGCATCCCAACCATCGGCTTGCTCCACCCCTACCTCTTAAGGAGGTGTACTAACAGGGCATCTCCCTCAGCTCCCCCTTTCAGCGGATTACCCCTCCATGCACAACCCGCAAACAGCTATGACAAACAATATAACAATATAACACTTAACAACCAAATTAAAGGGAATGGGTGGGTGGACAACGTCTGGTCGTCTGGGGGAAAGTGGGCCTCGGCCACGAGGCAGGGCCTTTTAGAGGTCCTGCCTGGTCCACTCTTATGACGTGCTCTTGTAACCTCTATCTGTGGGTTCTGTGGGGCAGAACTTGGAATGAGTTTGCAACAACAAATTTTAAAAACAAAACGGTCTACTTTCTTAACATATAACATCAAACATCAACATTTAACATCACACTTCAAGGTCCTGTTCAGGTTGCATTTTCAAGTCTTTATATTTACAGTCTACTGATACTGCCAAGTCCAATCTTTCTTTGCAAGTGGGTTGGCTTCTGAAGACTCCAAGGGCTTGATAAACAGGATTCAACAGGATGAAGGTTTCCAGGAGAATGCTCACCCATTACAAACATTAAAAAAAACCTGAAACAATAAACTCCAACATTCGGGGATCGGGCGGTATATAAATCGAAGAAATAAATAAAAAAAAACATTTACAACATAGCAAAAATAAACAACTACCTTCCCACTAGTTCCCAACAACATTGCAGTTACCTGAAGAAGGTGTTATGGGCTTATACAAATCAAGGTCTGAGTCTGGTAGCCTTGTCTCCTCCAAACTACATGAGCTCTTCAGCCTTCTGCTTCTTTTCAGACTCCACCCCTTTCTGGGTCATCCCATTCTTACACAGGGGTTACACTCTCATGCGCACATCATCCAATCAGGCCCAGGGGCCTCTGCGCATGCATGGACCAGGCATTGTTGAGGCCCGGCTGCCGTGTATGCGTAGAACAAGCCCTGAAGCTGCCCCGGCCCTCGCACACGTGCGGACGGGGCAGGGAAGTCCTGCCGCCTGCCCAGGACTGGGCGGATGGCCCTCGTTGACCCCCTCCCTCCTGCAATGGTGGCTGAGGGTAAGGTGTGGCTGTTCTTTAAAAATAAAAAAACAGGCAGCAACAGCCAAGTTCTCCAGAACTCGCTTTGACCAACTGGATGCTTCGAGGCATATCAATAAACACTGCTGATCAACAACGCAGAGTCCGTACATTGCTTCAAGGTCCAAGGCCTAACACAGAGGCTCATTCTGCACATGCAGAATAATGCACTTTCAAACTGCTTTCAGTGCTCTTTGAAGCTGTGCGGAAAGGCAAAATCCACTTGCAAACAGTTGTGAAAGTGGTTTGAAAATGCATTATTTTGCATGTGCGGAAGGGACCAGAGATAGGAAGAGGTACTACCGTGTTTCCCCGAATATAAGACAATGACTTATATTAATTTTTGCTCCCCAAGATGCGCTATGTCTTATTTTCAGGGGATGTCTTATTTTTCCGCTCCACAGCTGCATGCTCTGGTGTTCTGTTCGACGGGCATGCTTCCAAAGAAAAACTTTGCTACGTCTTACTTTCAGGGGAGGATCTCATCAGGAGACTGCCCTAATGATACCTTGCCCATTGGGCATTTACGCCAGTGCGTTCAGCCCAAGATACGGGTCAATTTGAGTCCCGAGGCTGGCTCATGCAGATTCCATTCTTGTGCCGCTCTCGATACCGTTTTCATTCATCCTGCAGCAAGCAAAGCCTCCCTCCATTCGATTTGCAGGCCCTTCGTGTTGATGCCTAGGGTGGGTGGCATTTGTCTGTCAGAAAGGTGTCCCACTGCATGTGAGAGGCGGCCGGGAGAGAGTAAAATCAACGGTGGGATTCCAGATCTGCAAGAAGCCGGAGCATCAAAGTTTCATTTACTACAATAACAAGCCCGTTCCTATTCCCTGCCGGATCAAAATAAGGCAATGGCTGAGGCAGAGATACAGCTCTGGCGGTAATGAGGTCTGTGAGGGGTTTTGGATTAAGCAATGATACATATTTTAAAGGCGGAGGGAAAAGGATGCGGGTTGGAAGGTTAGTTTTAGTTTTGGCTTGGAAGGTTAGCTTGGAAGGTTAGTTAGTTTTAGCTTGAACAGGATTTGGGCTAGTCACAGCTTTTCGGAGCTCTCTCAGCCCCCCCCCCCATCTCACAGGGTGCTTGTTGTGGGGGGGGGGGGTGAAGGGAAAGGATTTGCAGATTTCCGATGCTGGGCCAACCACAAGGCCTCCTGGGGTGTATTTCAGCTTCTGGGTTTGTGTGTCATCTCCTCCACCCCTTCATGCATGTCACCTTCCGTTGTGTCATTAGTAGATTTGCCATTCCACCCTTCTGCATGCTGACTTTGGTCCTCCTTGATGATTTCCAGATGCCAACTAGGTCAACCCAAGCAGTGGTGTAGTCGTTAAGAGCAGGTGCACTCTAATCTGGGGAAGCGGGTTTGATTCCGCGCTCTGCCACTTGAGCGGTGGAGGCTTATCTGGGGAATTAGATTAATCAGTGCACTCCAACGCACGCCAGCTTGGTGACCTTGGGCTAGTCACAGTTCATTTAGAACTCTCTCAGCACCACCCACCTCACAGGATATTTGGGGGGGGGGAGGGTCCTTCACCTCGAAACCTAGTCCTAACCTTGGGACCAGCAAGACAATGGACATAGGAGCAGCAGTAGTGTAGTGGTTAAAAGCAGGTGCATTCTAATCCGGAGGATCCAGGTTTGATTCCCCGCTCTGCCACCTGAGCTGTGGGGGCTTATCTGGGGAATTCAGATTAGCCTGTGCACTCCCACACATGCCAGCTAATCTATGCTAGTTCAGAATCCCAGATGTTCAGGAACTACACTCCTTATCAGTTCTCTGTCAGCATGGCTAATTGGCCATGCTGGTAGGGGCTGGATGGAACTTAGAAGTTCTGAACATCTGAGTAGCTGCAGGGTCCCGACCTTGGGCTAGTCCAGAGACCTGCAGCTCTCCAGATGTTCAGGAACTACGAATTCCCATCAGCCTCTCTGTCAGCATGGCCAATTGGCCCATGCTGGTGAAAACTGATAGAACAGATTCTAGTCAAACCTTCTCGGAGCTCTCTCAGCCCCACCTACCTCATAGGGTGTTTGTTGTGAGGGGGGAAGGACATGGAGATTGTAAGCCCCTTTGAGTCTCCTACAGGAGAGAAAGGGGGGATATAAATCCAAATTCCTCCTCCTCCTCCTCCTCCTCCTCCTCCTCCTCCTCTTCTTCTCCTCTTCTTCTTCTTTCTTTCTTTCACTCCTCCTCCTCCTCTTCTCCTCCTCCTCCTCCTCCTCCTCCTCCTCCACAGGTCTGTTTTGTGCGAAGAGAGACTGAGAAAGTTACAAAAATGAGTGGGAAAAAACACAGTTCCTAACAGCAACATACTGTCGTCGTCGTCGTCGTCTTCTTCTTCTTCTTCTTCGTCGTCTTCTTCTTCTTCTGCTGCTTCTGCTTCTGCTTCTGCTTCTTCTGCTTCTGCTTCTGCTTCTTCTGCTTCTGCTTCTGCTTCTGCTTCTGCTTCTTCTTCTGCTTCTTCTGCTTCTTCTTCTGCTTCTTCTTCTGCTTCTTCTGCTTCTTCTTCTTCTTCTTCTGCTTCTGCTTCTTCTTCTTCTGCTTCTTCTTCTTCTTCTGCTTCTTCTGCTTCTTCTTCTGCTTCTGCTTCTTCTTCTTCTGCTTCTTCTTCTTCTGCTTCTTCTTCTGCTTCTTCTTCTGCTTCTTCTGCTTCTGCTTCTTCTTCTTCTTCTTCTTCTTCTGCTTCTTCTGCTTCTTCTTCTTCTTCTGCTTCTTCTTCTTCTTCTTCTTCTGCTTCTTCTTCTTCTGCTTCTTCTGCTTCTTCTGCTTCTTCTTCTTCTTCTTCTTCTTCTTCTTCTTCTTCTTCTAACACTTGACAACATCGGGCTAACTTGGGTCATCCAACTCGGAGCACTCCCCAAAGACCACATCTGAAAATCCAAAACTCTCCACTAGATTTTTCTCCCTACTATTTTTTTTGGGGGGGGGGGCAGAGGATGTTTATCAACACACAAATAACAGAATGCGAATGTATCCAGAGAAACTCACCAGTGGAGCGCTTGTAGCGAGGGCCCGGGAGCACGGCACAGCCAGCAATACCTTACATCATAATAACAGCAACTGACAACAATGAATTATTGATGGGAGCTGAAGAATGAAAAAAAGCCAGATGGGGACATGTGAAAATGGACATGGCAGGGCTGGGGGGGAGGAACAAATAAAAAATGGAAACTGGGATTGATTGAGGGAGACGTCTTTTAAACAAGTGCGCCGTCTACCCGTGCCCATTACTGATGTGTGCGCGAACAGTGATAAACATTCAGTGGTTAGGCAACTGTACAACTGGTACACTGGGAACCTTCCAGGAACACTCCCTTTTTAAACAGCAAAATAAGAGTTTGTTTAATGTATTGTCGAAGGCTTTCATGGCTGGAATCACTAGGGCAGTGATGGCGAACCTATGGCACGGGCGCCAGAGGTGGCACTCAGAGCCCTCTCTGTGGGCACACGCAAACAGAGTGCCCCCCCTACACATCTAGACTTGCCTGGGTCGCTGGGCTCGATTATTAGCATTAAACCTAAGACCTAGTTTTGGGGAAGTAGTGTAGGTAACCCTGTTAACTGCTGTTAAACTGAAGTGTGATCCTTTACTTGGGAGTAATCTTGGTTGCTGGCAACGGGGCTTGCTTCTGAGCAAACTCTCCTAGGGTCGTGATTCACCCATTGGAAGAGTTGCACGGTTGCTTCAAAGCTAAGCCACCGACTTCCACCATGCTTACTCCTGAGTAACGCATGCCTCAGAGCCAACCGTTTTTTCTAAACGAAAATCTCATGATTCAGGTTAAATTTTCATGTTAGCACTTTGCGATAAATAGGTGGGTTTTGGGTTGCAGTTTGGGCACTTGGTCTCGAAAAGGTTCGCCATCGCTGCACTAGGGTGTTGTGGGAATTCTGAGTTGTATGGCCGTCTTTCAGTGGCATTTTCCCCATAGGTTTCGCCTGCATCTCTGGCTCACATCTTCAAAGGATCTGATGGTAGTAAAGTGTTATGTTGCTTCAGTACCGTCAGATCCTCTGAAGATGCCAGCCACAGATGCAGGCGAAACCTCAGGAGAACATGCTACTGAAAGACGGCCATACAACCCGGAATATCCACAAGGCCCAAGAGCTCGTTTGCATTACTTCCTAACAAGGAAAGTCCAGGCATGTAGAAAAAAGTTGCAGGTTAAACAACAAAGTCACACTTTTCTTATTCCAACAATATTAGAGCTCAGGCAGACAAGATCGCACAGGTTGGTTTGTCTGTAGAATGCACACTGCAAATATGCGCGACCTCAATTTTCTTCTGGAAGAGGGAGTTTTAACCCTTTAGCCTAAATGGAGGATTGGCATTTAAAAGCAATTCCTCTGCTCTCCTTCTAAGCTATATATCTTCCCTCCTCTAAAATTCTAATAGTAAGGTGGGCGAGATGGTTTTGAATAGCAAGAACTACGTAGAGACTGAATAGCAAAAACTACATAGAGACTATGGTTTTTTTTAATCTCTGTCCCTCTGGACGTAAATGCGCTCTGAGAACATTATGTCCTATTTTGTTATAGTTTAATATATATATATATATATTATGTACACAATTTTTTTAAAATTTAAAAATAATAAGGACAACAATTAATGTTGAATGTTTCTTTTAAAGGCATTAACACTTTTTACATTTGAAATTAGGAAATAGATAGGTAATAGATTAATTAATTTTAGAATTAGGTTTAAAGATTGATTGAAAGGGTTAAATACAAATGTTTAAAGCGCTTAGGAATGTAACAATGCTATCGAAGTCGATCAATGAACTTATCTCTTAAGGAAAGATTAATGAATAATCAAAGGAAAATTACTCCTGAAATACAGCAAGGAAGTCTTTTAATTTCGTTGTATAAAAAGAGAGTTAGAAAGTTAGGCCCTTTCCGCACACGCAAAGTAATGCATTTTCAAACCACTTTCACAACTGTTTGCAAGTGGATTTTGCCATTCCGCACAGCTTCAAAGAGCACTGAAAGCAGTTTGAAAGTGCATTATTCTGCATGTGCGGAATGAGCCTTAGATATTTGTGTGGTATTGTAACCAAATATGGTAAAAGTTTTTGTTATATATCTATGCAAACCACCTCTTCTTTTTAACATTCCAATAAATTTTATAGAAATGAAAAACTATGTAGAGGCTGAAGGGTTTGATGCCCTCTCACTTCCCTGCACAGCCCCAAGTCAAATTGCGGCTGCATGAATGTGGAATTTCTGGATGAGCTGAAATGCATGATCTTTACATCCTCTGTTTCAGCCCTTACATGTTAATGGTTAATGGTTAAAGGGGTTCTTGTCACTTTTCTTCCTCCCCTGTAATGTTTTGTAAGGTTGTTTCCAACAGGAATGCAACTTTTTGGCATATTAAAAAAAGAGAGATGATCAACATCTAAATGTCAGTTGTTCACAATATCCTTTTTTATGTGGAGTTGAACACCATTTATCTTGACTCAAGCCTTGTGGTGTGTGTGTGTGTAGAAGGAGAAGGGGAAGAGAAGTGCTCAAGACGCCTGAGCTGTGAAGACTTATCTGGGGCATTCAGATTAGTCTGTGCACTCCCACACCCGCCAGATGGGTGACCTTGGGCTAGTCACAGCTTCTCGGAGCTCTCTCAGCCCCACCTACCTCACAGGGTGTTTGTTGTGAGGGGGGAAGGGCAAGGAGATTGTCAGCCCCTTTGAGTCTCCTGCAGGAGAGAAAGGGGGGATAGAAATCCAAACTCCTCCTCCTCCTCCTCCTCCTCCTCCTCTTCTTCTTCTTCTTCTTCTTCTTCTTCTTCTTCTTCTTCTTCTTCTTCTTCTTCTTCTTCTTCTTCTTCTTCTTCTTCTTCTTCTTCTTCTTCTTCTTCTTCTTCTCCACATTGTTTGCTGAGCATGGTGTTTGACTGGGATTGAGATCTCTAAGACGGAATGTAATTGCAGAACCAGGAGGGACATCTTTTCTTTGACGGTTGCAAAGATGCAACACTAGACAGGCATTCCGGATTGCACGAGATAGCAAGTAGTGACGTCCCACTCACTGGGGGGGCTGAAAGGAGCGCATAAACCCAGGGCTGTTATTTTGACCTGCTGTGCACATCAGGAACACCAACTTTCCTGTCTTGAGCACTTCTCAGCGGCGTGACTCTTGAACCTCAGCTGGATGATTAAGGAGAGCTCGGTGTGCTTTGAAAGTGTTCCGATTATCTGTGGCACAAACAGAAACTAAGAGCATTATGCAGGGCATGACCCAGAGACAATGGGAACTATGCTGGCACTTCCAACAGGCTTTCGTTCCTCTCTTTAATGGCAGGGATGATTGTCAAATATGCAGCAGAGTTTAAATAGATATTGTGCTGCATCTGCATAAAATGCAGGGCTGCGGATTAGCAAAAACAATAACAACATCTTGTGGGACTTTCAAATAAGAACATAAGAACTAGCCTGCTGGATCAGACCAGAGTCCATCTAGTCCAGCACTCTGCTACTCACAGTGGCCCACCAGGTGCCTTTGGGAGCTCACATGCAGAAGGTGAAAGCAATGGCCTTCTGCTGCTGCTGCTCTCGAGCACCTGGTCTGCTAAGGCATTTGCAATCTCAGATCAAAGAGGATCAAGTTTGGTAGCCAGAGATCTACTTCTCCTCCATAAATCTGTCCAAGCCCTTTTTAAAGCTATCCAGGTTAGTGGCCATCACCACCTCCTGTGGCAGCATATTCCAAACACCAATCACACGTTGTGTGAAGAAGTGTTTCCTTTTATTAGTCCTAATTCTTCCTCCCAGCATTTTCAATGAATGCCCCCTGGTTCTAGTATTGTGAGAAAGAGAGAAAAATTTCTCTCTGTCAACATTTTCTACCCCATGCATAATTTTATAGACTTCAATCATATCCCCCCTCAGACGTCTCCTCTCCAAACTAAAGAGTCCCAAACACTGCAGCCTCTCTTCATAAGGAAGGTGCTCCAATCCTTCAATCATCCTCATTGCCCTTCTCTGCACTTTTTCTATCTCTTCGATATACTTTTTGAGATGTGGCGACCAGAACTGAACACAGTACTCCAAGTGCGGTCGCGCCACGGCTTTATATAAGAGCATGACAATCCTTGCAGTTTTATTATCAACTCCTTTCCTAATTATCCCCAGCATAGAATTTGCTTTTTTCACAGCTGCCATGCATTGAGTTGACATTCCCATGGAACTATCAACTAAGATGCCCAAATCCAAACAGACCAACTATTGGATCATAATACACCAGACATCCCAATGGTTGAAGACAAGAAAGAGACTATCATCAACATATCAATACCTGGTGAAAGTAGGGTCACTGAAAAAGAACATGAGAAGGTCACTAAATATCATGATTTGAAGATTGAGATTCAGCAACTATGGCACAAGCCAGCTGAGGTTGTCCTAGTGGTAGTCGGCACCCTGGGCACCATTCCGAAAACTCTGGGGCTGCACTTCAAACACAATCAAAGTGACAAAATCACCACCTGTCAGATTAAAGAGACAGCTCTGCTGGGATCCACACGAATACCAAATCCAAATCCAAATCCAAAAACCTTTATTAGGCATAAAACCAGTGCCAAGAATTTCAAATACAATAAAAAGATCATTATTGCTCAACTTGCAGTACACCGAGCAAAAACATAGCAACAGCTTCAGATATTTCCACACTAGAGCTATTTAGAAGCTTAGCCATTTTTGTTTTATCAGAGAGGAGCATAAATCCTGTTGGTAACACAGTTCTCAAATTGGTTCTGATGTTGTTGTACTTTGAACAATGGAGCAGAATATGAGAAAGTGTTACAGTTGTATCAGGACAGAATTGACAGCGACGCTCATCTTGTGGAATACCAGAGAATCGACCTTGAAGATGTGCTGACGGAAAAGAGTTACACCTTGCTCTGGTCATGACCCATCTGCTATTGTAATTAATAAGTTGTTGCAGATATATAGCAGGGCTAGTTTTCTGAGGGATAATCCCAAAGACTATTGGAGAGCAAGAGCTTTGTGCTTTGCTCAGGAGAAATTGGTACTCTTGATCAAATAATCTAGACTTTAAGCGATGGTAAATCTCTCGGGTGGTGAGCATTTGTAGGGCCTCCCAAGAGAAGCCCAAGGAAAAGATCTTTTTTTCAATATGTAGCCACCATTTCGAAAGCTGAAGCTCTCTCATTTCTAACTGGGACAAACTGTTAGGGTCAGTGCAAAAAACAAAGACGCAGCCAAAACTTAAAAGTTACAACCCATGCCCTTGTTTCTAATAAATGTTGCCCTGATTCCAAACAAAGAACACCATAGGGGACACAATGCGGGGTGCCAAAGATCTTATAAAGGAAATTGGATTGGATGCTTTCCAATTTCTGGTGCCATGCTTGGATCCAGATGGGGATACCATACAAAAGGTGCTGGGCCACCTACGAATACTACGCCAATACAACCTCCTCGGCCTCGGCCGAAGAAGAAGAAGAAGAAGAAGAAGAAGAAGAAGAAGAAGAAGAAGAAGAAGAAGAAGAAGAAGAAGAAGAAGAAGAAGAAGAAGAAGAAGAAGAAGAAGAAGAAGAAGAAGAAGAAGAAGAAGAAGAAGAAGAAGAATTCCCACAGAATTCTCCCTCCAAACACTTCTAACCCACTGGCCCGTTTGCTCTGCTTAGAAACTGGTGTTCCGGCAATAAAAACAAGAATTCACCTTAGGGTACCCTTACACTATAGAAGATGAACAGGTCTGTCTCAGAAATATCTTAGCCAGTCTCTGTTTAGGTTATAGGAATCAAATTAATATGTGGGAACAACAATTATGTACACGATTAAATCTCTTTGAGATATCCTCCCTAGATTGTATCGACTGGGAAGCTAGTGAAACACGAGAGCAAGTATTTTAAAAAGATGCCTTCATGGATGAAGAAAGGGCTGCCGCTTCAAATTTGGCTCCCTGGTTTTTCAGGATAAAGAAACACAAATGTCTTAATAATCTTAATAATCTCACAAATGCGTAATAATTTCACAATTTGTGTTTGTGGTTCCGGCCAGATAGAGGATGCTCTACGTTATGTAATATCTTCCCCTCTACACCTCCATCTTAGAAATAAATATCTTACAAACATATTAGAGAAATTGAAAGATAGGGAGGAAAACGAATTGTGTTTTCTGATGGCCAATGTTTTTACAGAAATTACTCAGGAAGTGGCTTCTTTTACGTTCTTATCGATTAAGTTTGGAAGGAAGGAGAGCAATTCTGTTGGTGTATATGTAACCTCAGCTTGTGGGTTCTGTGGGGCAGTACTTGGAATGAGTTGCAACAACAATTTTTAAACAACAAAATGGTTTACTTTTCTTTACAATTAACACTTGTAAAACATCAACATTGAACGTTACAATTCAAGGTCCTGTTCAGGTTGCATTTCAAGTCCTTCTATTTACAGTCTACTGATATTGCCAAGTCCAAATTCTTCTTTGCAAGTTGGCTGGCTCCTGAAGACTCCAAGGGCTTGATGAACAGGTTGCAACATGATGAAGGTTTCCAGGAGAACTCTCACCCATTACAACCACACAAGAAAACCCTTAACAAGGTGTTAAGGGCTTATAGAAATCAAGGTCCAAGTCTGGTAGCCTTGCTTCTTCTGCAAAAGAGCTCTTGCAGCCTCTCTGCTGCTCCGAGTCTCCACCCCTTACTGGGTCAGCCCATTCTGGGCCAACCCATTCTGGGCATGGGGGTTACATATAGACATAATCATAAGATGCTGTTCTAATGTTACGATTTTAATGTTGTCTTGTGTTAAATAACTACTGGTTTTAATCTTTTCATATGTGTATATGCTGACACTGTTTGTATCGCCCACGGCTAACAAGTAAAAGGACATGTATGTGTGACTCTTCTAATCCATTATATTTGGCTGAACCCGGGTTAAATGAAAGTCGCTAAATTAGCGGCTTCCCCCCTTTAATGTGGGTTTCAGATGCTTCCTGTTTGCCTGTGCAAACTATGGCAGACAGGAAGCATTCTATTCCCCCCTTCTGTCCACCATTATGGTGGATTCTGCAGGCAGTCACCATTAGATTGGATATTCTAGGCTGCCGCCATTTTGTGCCAATAAGCGTGTGTGTGGGATTCTTGGGTGCACAGTTCTCAGGGAAACACAGTATTTCCTGTGAGAACCATGCCACATCCTGATTCCAGGATCCCAGTAATCCTAGATGGCCCCTGCAGCCGCCACTCAAACGGTGACAACAGGAAACGGGGTTCATTTAACCCATTTGTGTTTCCTGTGCAGAAGCAGCCACAGGTCGTTTCCGCATGGCAAAATTATATCTGTGCACCACCAGTTTTTTTTAACCTGGGTCTGTTTTATCCCAGGATGTCCGTCTGCATGGCTGCTTTTTTGAAGGAATCCATCGAAAACTGGGAGGAAATACTCCAATTTCTTTCGCACGAGCCTGGGACTTCTGTATTTACTTATCTGAGCATGCCCGGTGTCCCGCATTCTGATTGGCTGTTGTTTTTGAGTGGCAGCTTGAATGAACATCAGGCGGGGAGATCAGGCAGCTGGGCGGGAAAAATAAACCAGTCCTGCTCCCGATTGGGTTTTGCATGGTAGCAGGCACAAGCAGGGTCACACCGGTAGCAGACACAAGCAGGGTCACACTGGGATTTTTAAAAAGAACCTCCAAACTGGCGATATTTGAAAATCCCAAGTAAGGTAAATATCGCGGGGCAACACCGGGGCAGGCCCGCTTTAACACCGGGAACCGTGCAGAATTCTTGGCTGTGCAGGGATATTTTTCTTGTTCAACCCAGGATGTTTTGACCTTGTGGAAAGGGCCATAGTGTCTCCATCTTACCTTGTGATGTTGCAGATTTCTGTGTGCAAGCACACAGATCATCAGGTCTCTCTGATGCTTCTCTGCTGTGGCTTCAAAAGGTACTTTCAGAGAACTGAAGACAGAAGACCACATTTCAAAACCTGGACACTTTAGCCTGGGGTAAAAAGCCATTTCTAACCCCGCCCCCCCCCCCCCAAGCAGGAGGCAAGACAAGGGGAAGGCTCTATGTAGGGTTCCAGGTCCAGGTTGAGAAGCTCCTGAAGATTTGGAGAAGGAGCCTATGGAAAACAGGGACATCAGTTGGGTACAATGATAGGGAGTGCAGCCTCCAAAGCTGCCATTTTCTGATCTTCATAGTCTGGAGATGAGCTGTAATTCCAAGTGATTTCCTGGCCCTCCCTGAAAGCTGGCATCTCTACCTCTATTGTTGGACCTCCAAAAGAACTGGATGGCCAACGTAGAAGACAAGAGCCTGTTCTACACCACTGATCAGATCTAACAAGGCTCTTCTTATGTTCGTAATGTCCTAACCCCAAGGAAGAGGCCCAAAGCAAAGTCAAGGTTTTCATAGTCAATGTATTGTCGAAGGCTTTCACGGCCGGAATCACTGGGGTGCTGTGTGGTTTCCGGGCTGTATGGCCGTGTTCTGGCAGCATTCTCTCCTGACGTTTTGCCTGCATCTGTGGCTGGCATCTTCAGAGGATCTGATAGTAGGAATGGAAAGCAAGTGCAGTATATATACTGTGAGGTCAAAAGGTGAGGCCCTCTGAATAGAGTAGCCTTGTATGTGAGTCACAAAGAAGTCTGTAGCCTGGGAGTAACAATGAAGATAGCAAGGTCAATAGGCGAATGCATCTGAATAGAAGTATCCTGGTCTTTGTTTCCCTGGCTGCTATTGTCTATAGTTGTCCTGTGTTTGTGTGGAGCTGATTAGTCACTGTCTTGATTCTAGAGTTTTTCAACACTGGCAGCCAAATTCTGTTCATTTTCATGGTTTCATAGTCAGTTTCCTCTCTCCCTGCCATTGCCCTGTCTGAGTGTTGGGATCTTCCAAGCTTTTATCTGTGAAGCTGTGGCCAGGATCATAGCTTTCCGATTGGCGGAAAAATAACTTCCAATACATAATGAAAATAAATAACAAATGAGGGTTCAAACAGTTGCTGGATCCTCTGAATCAACATTCCCATTTTTAATGTTGGGGGGACTCAAGCCATGAATCTGCGGTGTGGCCAGCTGCGCCCGTCGCTGATCCAGGACTTTAATCCTAGTTGTACCAAGTCCAAGACCGATTCTTCGCTGAACAGAGCGAGGGGAAAAAAATCATTTAAAGGAGTAATGACCTTCACCGCAAACCACAGATGGGATCCAAGCACAGCAACTGGTCGGCCGTTATTGATGCTGCCTTATTGAATTATTTATTGCCGCTTGAATGGGATATTTGCTGCTCGGAGCAATGATAATAAAAACCTTCGTCGGAGTGTCTTGCGGTGGGAGGGATGGGAGCCACACGGCGCAACTGTATATGCATCGGAGAGGCTGTGGAGATGTCTTCGGTGACTAAGTAGACTTGAAGAAAGGATCTCATTACACCACATCACTGGGAAAAGGGGGCTAAGGGAAAGAAAAGGAACATTTGCAGGAGGAAAAGGGACGCCAGGAAAGCCCTTCCAACCAAGCGCCTCTTGTCCCTAGATCCTCTCCCAGAAAAGAAAAGAAAAAGTCTACGAAGGGTTTGAGATCTGTGGTATCGACCCAAATATATACTCTTGGTTGACCTGAAATGCTCACTGGGTTGGTTAAATATTAAAGAGAAGACGAGTGGTGTGTGTGGGGGGAACGGATAGAGGGAGCCATTCACTGGTAAAATTCTCCGTCCAGATGGTTGCCCAGTAGAAATTTTAGCAAACATTTGGAGAGGTAATAAGGCCGGTAACTGTACATAATGATGCGGTTTCTCTATGGCTCAGTGCGTGTACATTTGTTGCGATGGCATTTTCACTGTCGGAGGAGTGTGTTTGTCGGGGGAGGGGAGGCGTTGTCTGCTTTTCACTGTGTACAAATGCCCTTTTCGGTGTGCAGGTTTCAGCATCGGAAAGAAAACTGAAGGTGCCATCCAGTTAAAGTGTGTTCCTTTGGCTTCTCTGGAAATTACCAGCAGAAAAAACAGATAATGTTTAATGAAGGGGGGGGGGATTTTGCTACGATGAAATGGGTCTGAAGGAAACCAAAATGAAGATGAAGAAATGAAGGAAACCAAAATGAAGGAAACCAAAATGCTTTGTTCCTTACCAAATTAAAAGAGAAAATTTTTTTTGGGGGGGGGGGGTTGAGCAGCAGTGGCGTAGGAGGTTAAGAGCTCGTGTATCTAATCTGGAGGAACCGGGTTTGATTCCCCGCTCTGCCGCCTGAGCTGTGGAGGCTTATCTGGGGAATTCAGATTAGCCTGTACACTCCCACACACGCCAGCTGGGTGACCTTGGGCTAGTCACAGTTCTTCTGAGCTCTCTCAGCCCCACCTACCTCACAGGGTGTTTGTTGTGAGGGGGGAAGGGCAAGGAGATTGTAAGCCCCTTTGAGTCTCCTACAGGAAAGAAAGGGGGGATAGAAATCCAAACTTTTCCTCCTCCTCCTCCTCCTCCTCCTCCTCCTCCTCCTCCTCCTTCTTCTTCTTCTTCTTCTTCTTCTTCTTCTTCTTCTTCTGTTCAGTTTCTTCTCTTGATAGAGATTCAGAGAACCAGCCCCCCTCCCCAGAATTTCAGCTCCTCCACGGACTACAGAGATCAATTCTAGTGGGGAAAATGGATGCTCTGGAGGGTTGGCTGCATGCTACAGTTCCCCAATGAATTCCCTGTCTTCCTGAGGCTCCATCCCCAAATCTCCAAGACTTTGCCAAAGTGGATCTGGCAATCCCCCCTCTCAACTCCCACAACTCTGTCTCATGGCTAAACTCCCTCATTCTGCCATTAAAGTCTACTCTCTTCCTGTCTAGCCTCCTCTCAGGGCTGTTGTAACAACATAAGGCGACCCTGGGATCCTTGGAGCAAGAGGGAGATAAAAATGCCGTAGGTCAGTTCAGACATGTCAATCCATTCAGCTGCGGTTCTCAGAGCTGGAATCGAAATTACAGACGGAACCAGACCTTTTCTTCCAGAGATAATAGTTTCCAACTTTGGCGTAGCAGCAGTGGCGTAGGAGGTTAAGAGCTCATGTATCTAATCTGGGGGAACCGGGTTTGATTCCCAGCTCTGCCGCCTGAGTTGTGGAGGCTTATCTGGGGAATTCAGATTAGCCTGTGCACTCCCACACATGCCAGCTGGGTGACCTTGGGCTAGTCACAGCTTCTCTGAGCTCTCTCAGCCCCACCTACCTCACAGGGTGTTTGTTGTGAGGGGGGAAGGGCAAGGAGATTGTCAGCCCCTTTGAGTCTCCTGCAGGAGAGAAAGGGGGGATATAAATCCAAACTCTTCTTCTCCTTCTCCTTCTCCTTCTCCTTCTCCTTCTCCTTCTCCTTCTCCTTCTCCTTCTCCTTCTCCTTCTCCTTCTCCTTCTCCTTCTCCTTCTTCTTCTGCGTATGCAGAATAATGCACTTTCAATCCACTTTCAAGCTGGATATTACTGTGCGGAATAGCAAAATCCACTTGCAAACAATTGTGGAAGTGGATTGAAAGTGCATTATTCTGCATGTGTGGAAGGGGCCTCTGTTATGCACATCTATTCAGCGCTATACCAGTTTTGCAGAAGTCATGCTTCCATGTTCCTTCGAGGATCTCATCTTTCCATTCCTTCTCAACCTTCCAACAACCAGGTTCGCTATTTTCACCTGGACTTTGCCCTTCTTCCTTACTGCCTTTTGTGCTGGGAATTTGTTCGCAGGTCCATAAAAGGAAAAAAAAATGTAGACGCCAAACTTGACTAAGAACTAAGTTGCTTTTCATGTGATTTCACTCCAAGATCTTACAACCACATTGCAGCTGAGCATGGCCAATTTTCAGGTGAAAGCTGTAGATATCACAGAATTATTATTATTATTGTAGATTTCACAGCTGCCAGATCTTTAGTTGGTTGTTGGCTTTCATTACAATTCGAGCCTCACCCAGAAGCCTAGGAAGTTGTAATGTATCGGCGATTGTTGTTGTTGTTGTTGTTGTTGTTGTTGTTGTTGTTGATTTCACAGCTGCCAGATCTTTAGCTGGTTGTTGGCCTTCATTACAATTCGAGCCTCACCCAGGGGCCTAGGAAGTTGTAATGTCTCGGCGTAGTATTCATGCGGATCCCAGCAGGGCTGCCTTACTGAATTTGACCAATGTTAATTTTGTCAATTCGAAGATGTTTCAAGTGCTGCCCTAGTGCTTTCAGGATGGCGCCCGTTGTTGTTGTTGTTGTTGTTGTTGTTGTTGTTGTTGTTGTTGTTGTTTATTCGATTTGATAGACCGCCCTACCCCTGAAGGGCTCAGGGTGGTGTACAACAAAACAACAACAAACATAATTACAAGTTGTCTCTAAACCACTGAGGCCAATTCCCCTGGAAAAAGTAGTTCCATTGAAGCATACCTTCATGCGTACCAGCAGCGTTCATTTGTGGCAAAGAATTCACCTGCTCTTCACCACTCCACCATGCTGGCAGGGACTCCATCACACTCCAAGGTAGTGCGTTCCACTGTCGAACAGCCCTGTTTTAAGGGGAATCTCTTTTCCTTTACCTCGAGACCTAGTCCTAATCTTTGGACCAGCAAGGCAATGGACAAAGGAGCAGCAGTGGTGCAGTGGTTAAGAGCAGGTGCATTCTAATCCGGAGGAACCGGGTTTGATTCCCAGCTCTGCTTCCTGAGATGTGGAGGCTTATCTGGGGAACCTACCTCACAGGGTGTTTGTTGTGAGGGGGGAAGGGCAAGGAGATGGTAAGCCCCTTTGGGTCACCTACAGGAGAGAAAGGTGAGATATAAATCCAAACTCCCCCTCCCCTCCCCCTCCTCCCCCTCCCCCCCCTCCCCTCCCCTTCTCCTCCTCCTCCTCCTCCTCCTTCTTCTCCTTCTTCTTCTTCTTCTTCTTCTTCTTCTTCTTCTTCTTCTTCTTCTTCTTCTTCTTCTTCTTCTTCTTCTTCTTCTTCTTCTTCTTCTTCTTCTTCTTCTTCTTCTTCTTCTTCTTCTTCTTCTTCTTCTTCTTCTTCTTCTGGAATAACTCTGTACTCTGTTCAGGATTCCACTGGATGTTAAGAAGACTCCATGCTACAAATTAAGTATCTGGTTAACAAGATCATCGAGAAGAAATATATGCATTCCGTGAAAATCATGGGAGCTGCTGAACCAGGCGATGTGTGATTTTTTTCAGAATTTTCCCTTCGCCCTTTCAAAACTGTGTCAGAACTTTCAGCTTTGCTGTGAGCAGATGTTTGCATACCCCAGGAGTCTGTTAAAGGTGGTACAGCTCTCAGAGGCTGCCTTGAAACATGGGTGGATATCGTGCCAGCGCTGTGCTTATAGTGATCGTGCACAACTTGATTTTGGGGTGGAGCAAGGCAGGCCAGTAGCCTACGATCACTTCAGCACAATAGTCCTCGGGGGGCTTCTTCCGCACGTGCAGAACAATGCACTTCCAATTCACTTTCACAATGGTTTGCAAGTGGATTTTGCAATGTCGCACAGTAAAATCCAGCAAAGAGGCATAGCTGGGCAAAATGGAGGCCGGGGCAGACTCCAAGCTTTCAGCGCTGGCCCCTCACATCCAGTCCCCCTGCCCTGCCTTCCCCCATGCTTGACTCCCCATGCCCCACTTACCTGGCCAGGCAGGGACGCGAGGCGTAGCAATAAGAGGATGGGGTGGGGACTGGCATTTGGACATGGCTCACCCACCCTAGAAAAGGAAGGGGGAGGGGAAGGGGTGGCATGCAAGGGAGGGGAGGGAGGGGAGGCATACAAGGGAAGGGGAGGGGAGGGAGTAAGGGGTGGCATGCAAGGGAGGGGGCCCGGCATTTGGACATGGCCCACCCACCCTAGCAGAGGGAGGGGGAGGGGAAGGGGTGGCATGCAAGGGAGGGGAGGGAGGGAGTAAGGGGTGGCATGCAAGGGAAGGGGCCCGGCATTTGGACATGGCCCACCCACCCTAGCAGGGGAGGGGGAGGGGTGGCATGCAAGGGAGGGAGGGAGGGAGTAAGGGGTGGCATGCAAGGGAAGGGGCCCGGCATTTGGACAAGGCCCACCCACCCTAGCAGGGGAGGGGGAGGGGAAGGGGTGGCATGCAAGGGGAGGGGAGGGAGGGAGTAAGGGGTGGCATGCAAGGGAAGGGGCCCGGCATTTGGACATGGCCCACCCACCCTAGCAGGGGAGGGGGAGGGGAAGGGGTGGCATGCAAGGGAGGGGAGGGAGGGAGTAAGGGGTGGCATGCAAGGGAAGGGGCCCGGCATTTGGACATGGCCCACCCACCCTAGCAGGGGAGGGGGAGGGGAAGGGGTGGCATGCAAGGGAGGGGAGGGAGGGAGTAAGGGGTGGCATGCAAGGGAAGGGGCCCGGCATTTGGACATGGCCCACCCACCCTAGCAGGGGAGGGGGAGGGGAAGGGGTGGCATGCAAGGGAGGGGAGGGAGGGGAGGCATACAAGGGAAGGGGAGGGAGGGACACAAAGCTGGCTCAACAGCAGCTTGTGCTGGGCTGGGCAGAGCAAGGGGGAAGAAGAGGGTTCTGGGGGTGATTTTCTGCTCCCATGTGACCCACCGGCATGCAACCGGCGTGCCGGTCCCCACCTTTATCCCCTTATAGCTACGCCTCTGATCCAGCTACAAAGTGCATTGAAAGTGGATTGCATTTTTCTGCACGTGCGGAAGGTGCCAGGGCCTCATTCAGTGGGAAAGAGGGACAGGTGCCCAGGGGGTGGGGGGTGGGAAGGGAACAGGCAGTACTGCTAAGAGGTGGGAGAGGTTCAAATTCCTGGAAGAGACGGCTTATTTTTCAGCACATTTGTTCCCTTCTTCTGATTAGGGTGCTGCTAGGAGGGTAGAAGGAAGGGAGACTCCAGGTGTCAGAGGGGAGTTATAGCCTTGGTAAGAAAGAGGCTGTGGTTGTTACAGCCCTATCCAGAGCCCCAGTGACAGGATGCAGTGTCACAACAGTGCCACCTCACTGCCTCCACCAGGCCTTTCAGTGGCACAGGGAGGGAAAAAACAAAGGAAAAAAACCCAACCTCCGCAGAGATCTGCATTGGGCTGAAAGGACTTATCCCACTTTAAAGGGTGGTGTAAGTCCGAAACATGCCATAAATCCAGCGTAGAAGCCAGAGGTGGGATCCAGCAGGTTCTCACAGGTTCCCAAGAGTAGGTTACTAATTATTTGTGTGTGCCAAGAGGGGGTTACTAATGGGTGATTTTGCCACGTGATTTTTGCCTTAGTTACGCCCCTCCTCCACTCCTCAGCAGTAGCACGCACAACTTGAAGCAGTCTAGCAGGAGATGCACCAGCGTGCGTGGCAGCCTGCGCCTGCGTGCATTCGTTTCCCACCCAAGGACCTGTGCAGCGGTTGCGTCCTTGCCACAGCCCTGCCCAGAAATGCCCTGCCCCCGGAATGCCCGGCCACGCCCCCATCGTGCCCCGCCCAACCCCACTGGCGCTACACCACTGTTTGAATCCCACCACCATGGGAACCTGTTACTAAATTTTTTGCATCCCAGCACTGGTAGAAGCCAACCAACAAAAAAGGCTAGGCTGAAAAACGTTCACCTTGGCTTGGGTTTTTATGTGTGCAGAGGGATATTTGGGTCAAACGTTATAGATAGATGAAATAATGTAAAAGTATAATTACTGATTAACAATTCGTAGAGGTCAACATAATTTATTTTACTATTTAAAAGAGTTGTTGAGATACATTGTTTATATAAATATTTGTGTGTCTGTATAATTACTAACTGTTCGTAGAGGTCATCATAATTTATTCTACCATTTAAAAGAGTGGTTGAGATACATTGTGTGCATGTGTGTGTGTGTGTGTGTGTGAGAGAGAGAGAGAGAGAGAGAGTGAGAGTGAGTGAGTGAGTGAGTGAGTGAGTGAGTGAGTGAGTGAGTGAGTGAGTGAGTGAGTGAGTGAGTGAGTGAGTGAGTGAGTGAGTGAGTGAGTGAGTGAGTGGGATCTAAAAATTTTAGTAACAGGTTCCCATGGTGGTCAGATTCAAACTGTGGCGTAGCACCAATGGGGCTGAGCGGAGCATGACGGGGGCTTAGCTGGGCATTTCAGGCATGGGGCATTCCTGGGCGGGGCTGTGGCAAGGATGCAGCCACTGCGCTGGTCCTTTGGTGGGAAACAAATGCATTCAGGCACAGGCTGCCACGCACGCCCCGCCCAGGAATGCCCCGGCCCGGAATGCCCAGCCATGCCCTCATCGTGCCCCACCCACCCCCATTGGCGCTACGCCACAGTTTGAATCCCACCACCATGGGAACCTGTTACTAAAATTTTTGGATCCCACCACTGGGTATAATGCCATATAGTCCACCTTCCAAAGCAGTCATTTTCTCCAGGCAAACTGACCTCTATCACCTGAAGATAAGTCGGAATAGCAGGAGATCTCTGGCCACTTCCAGTAGGTTGGCAACCCTACTCGATAAATCGGCTGCGGCTCGATGGCACTTGCGTAGACAATTTCACGACCAAAAAAAAAGGACAAGCAGAAAAAGAAAGCGGAATGTTCTCCCATTCCTACTAATCTCCCCCGATTTTGCCGTATAAGCTCCTTTCCCCCTGGTTTTCTCTGTGATTTTCTGCACATTTCAAAGTAATCTCCGAACAAGTCTCCAACTTAACAGAAGTTGGCTGACTTTTCTTAATTGCAAAAAGAAGGGGAAAAAACACCCTCTTCAAAACAAGAGACAGATGATTGGCTTTCAAGGGTGGGGGAAATGCTGCAGAGCTGTGATTATTTCCCACTGCGCAGTAACTATTCTTCATATCATCTGTTGACGCAAATCAACATCCCGCTATTGCGGTAAATGGGGCCGCTTCCCTTTTTTTTTTTTAATGCCGACCGAGGCTCCAGCGTTTTATAACCGACTCCGCGGCTTCGAAACAGGAGGTTCATTAGTCCGGTCCGTAATGAGATCGTCTGGAGAAAGTGTTGTGCGAAAACACTAAAAAATAAATGAGAGGTGGAAGAAACAATGAGAAATCAGACATGTCTGGAAACGAGGTTGGCAGGAGAAATAATATGGTGGGCGACAAATTGAGAAAAATGAGGATGAAAGCGCTCCCACTTACTAATGTGCCTCTTGTGTTTAGTTTCTTCTAATGAACAGGCAACGATTGAGGAATTAAAACACCGGTGGGATGCCGGCTGACGGCAGGGCCCTTTTGTCTTCCAGCTATTCAAATCTGTCGTAGGTAAACTTGGCAGCCCAAAATAATGATTGCGGTACGTGAACGAACTGGCGATCTCTGTGCTGTTCTGCATGGGAGCCGCATGGCCGTTGGGGGAACGGTGGCCTTCTCCCGTGGCATCTCTGCAAATGCGAAAGAGCCAAGGATGTTTCCCCAGACCAAGTGAAGAGAGTTTCAGAGGGTAGCCGGGTTGGTCTGCTATAGGGCCTTTCCCCACTAACTGTTTGCTGCGCGCTACTCTTGCCAAGTAGTGCGGGGTCCAGCGGCACTCCCCACTACAGGGGCGGCGACAATGCAGCCACCCCGACTCTGCCGCTCTTGCGCCCCCTCAGCACGCATCATTTCTGGCGCTGCTGAAAATGGTGCCTTTTGATGACCCCTGCGCTCTAAGCGGGGCAGTGGGGAAGCCGGGGAACACAATCCCCATGCTGAAAAGGTCCACGCCGGATGAAACCGACGTCATTTTTAAAAGTGGGGAAACGGCCACAGGGTCCGGTGGCACCTTCAGGACCTGCGAGGACCTTGTGATCAGCTGCAATTCTGGGGTGATACGCTGCAGTTCTGGATCAGAGCTCTGTTGATGTTGTGAGGAGAAAAGGGTCTGGAGAGAGACGGATCTCAGCAGCGTGAGATGCCATAAAGTCTACCTGGCAAGGGGGCTTTCCGCACTGACAGAGTTGTACTTGTTTCTATCTAGGTTCACCTCAGTGTATCCGCACCGCAACCGAGCTCAACGTTGTTTTGTCTCAGTCCCCCCCCCCTAGAACTGCGACATCCCTGTCGCAGTTATGAACTGCACCTTTCTGCTGGAACAAGGTTGATACCGCTTCAAAGCTTCGAAGCGTGGATGCATCGAAACGACACCTCATCCGTTCAACCAATCAGGAGCGACTTTTGTGGCATATGCAAAATGGGAGACTCATGGCGGGCATGTAACTGTAAACTGTAAACTGTAAAAAAAAAGAACGCTCCAGTTTCCCGTGGTAACACAAGCTCCAATCACGATCGAGGAGCGAAACAGGCACCAAGATGATCCCGCCCACTTAGCTCGGTTCCAGGGGGCCAAGTAAGTTGCTGTGCGGACAGCCGGGAATCGCCCCCCACTGAAGGGAACCGAGTCGACCTTAGCTCCGTTCTGTAGTGCGGAAAGCCCCTAAGCCACCTTGAGGTCCAGCTGGGGAGAAAAGTGTTGATATAAATAAAGAAATGCATAAATCCAAACTGAGCAGGGAAAGTTCCATTTACCTCCCCTAGAGCTGTCATGAAGATGTCCTCACCTTCCTCCAATTGCCTTCAAATTTGCTACCTGTTGTACCCAGAATCTTCCGTATGAGGCTGTTGCCTCACCCGGCCTAGCCTGATACAACCACAAAATGGCGGAAGAGGCACGTCATCACAAAAGTCATATGAGAGCAGCAGTGGCGTAGGAGGTTAAGAGCTCGTGTATCTAATCTGGAGGACCCGGGTTTGATTCCCCGCTCTGCCGCCTGAGCTGTGGAGGCTTATCTGGGGAATTCAGATGAGCCTGGGCACTCCCACACACGCCAGCTGGGTGACCTTGGGCGAGTCACAGCTCTTCGGAGCTCTCTCAGCCCCACCCACCTCACAGGGTGTTTGTTGTGAGGGGGGAAGGGCAAGGAGTTTGTAAGCCCCTTTGAGTCTCCTGCAGGAGAGAGAGGGGGGATAGAAATCCAAACTCTTCTTCTTCTTCTTCTACTTGGGGAAGGAAATTGACCCCCTCAGAGAAGCAGCATGGTGGAGTGGTTAAGAGTGGTGAGCCAGGTTTGGTTCCCCACTCCTCCACACAGGCAGCAAACCCTTATCCGGTGAACTGGATTTGTTACCTCACTCAGCCACATGAAGTCTGCTGGGTGACCTTGAGACAGGGATGAAGGAAGGGGGAAGTGCACCCAGGGCATGAACTGCCCACGTGCTCCCTCCTGTCCTTGCCCACCCCTGCCCTTCCTCCATCCACACTCCCGACACATGTCTGCAATGACGACGCCTGGAGCAAGCCGCCCCAGATGTTCCCCTTTCAGCTACACCTCTGCCTTGAGATAGTCACAGTTCTTTGAGTTCTTTGGAACCCTCTCAGCCCCACCTACCTTATAAGGTAGGAGAAGAGGAGAAAGAAGAAGAAGAAGAGTTTGGATTTATATCCCCCCTTTCTCTCCTGCAGGAGACTCAAAGGGGCTTACAATCTCCTTGCCCTTCCCCCCTCACAACAAACGCCCTGTGAGGTGGGTGGGGCTGAGAGAGCTCTGAGAAGCTGTGACTAGCCCAGCTGGCGTGTGTGGGAGTGTGCAGGCTAATCTGAATTCCCCAGATAAGCTTCCACAGCTCAGGCGGCAGAGTGGGGAATCAGAGTTTAGATACATGAGCTCCTCCAGTTTAGATACATGAGCTCTTAACTTCCTACGCCACTGCTGCTCCTTTGGGACACCTTACAGTTGAGGAAAAGTGGAGTGTAAATCCAAACTCTGCTTCCTTCCTTCATTTGTTTGCACAAGCTAATCTAGTTCACCAGATAAGCCTCCACAGCTCAAGTGGCAGAGCAGGGAATCAAACCCGGTTCTCCAGATGAGAGCGCACCTCCTCTTAACCACAACCCCATGCCCACCATGGAGTCGATCAGAGCAGGCCGTTTAAGTTTGAGTAAGTCTTCAGTGTGCAAAAACTTCCCGTAGTGAGGATTCATGGATTGCGCTGATGATTGGCATGCATTACAGCTGAAGGACTTGGGATTCATTCACAGCTAAATAAGTCCTAAAACAGTCACAATGATGGGTAGTGGCTTATCAATAATGGAGAAGAAAGGCTTTGAGATGTCCCATTATCTAAATAATTGATGTTCCACTTGGGCTTTGTAATTCCTTAATAAAACTGACTGATTGATTTGGTTAATTAATTCCTCCAGTGACAGGCTTATTGCTTTCTTTGGAGATGGGCAAAAGGGGGAGGGGGGGAAGAGACGGAGGAGAAAAGAGTGAGGGAGGAATGAAGATAATTCAAAAAGTGGGGAGGAAGATTCAAAATCTTCATAGTGCTGAACCCACCAGAGACGGCTGGGAACATATGCAACGGTTAACTCGGAATTAAAGGCCCCGCCTTTCCCGTCCTCTGGTTAATCATAAAAAGCAGTCTGACAAATGCAGATTAAACTCCCTCCGAAGGAAATCCAACAGGTCCTCCCTCCCAGTCTCCTATCCACCACAATCTGCATCCCACAGCACCTGAGCAAACATTATGATAAACCATAAAACATCTCCCCCGACCGCCGCAGTAGTAAACTCGCCTGAGCTTTAAACACTTCCGAAGAACTCGATCCGAGTCGGGTGTTTAAAGGCGACTTCTGCTTAGCCGCCATAATTACTCTGGAAGTTGGGCGCCGAGGAAACTCACACTTCATCAAAAAAGGAAACGCTTCCTCAAGCTTTAGCGTTTACCTGAGGGGAAATAATTTGGGTGATGGATTGACAGTCGCTAACTCATATCAGCTTGTTTCCTGTTATTGCTACTCTGTTTACTTCAAAGGAAGCGGGAGGGAGTCGAGGAGATGGGGAAAGCTGCTAGGAGCTCTTATGAGAAGAATGGAAGAGGTCAGCAGTTACCAAGAGCGCTGGCCGGACCAAAACCAGATGAGGGGCATGGCCCTCAGAAGATATGTGAAGCCCGTGCAGAACTGAAAACCTCCCATGGATTGTTAGGAGTGCCAACATAATTCTGAGATGGTGAGAAACTTCTTCCCAGCATTTTGGCCATCCACCACTACCACCAAGTTTCACATAAGGTGAAATTTTAATGGTACACGGTGTAGTGGTGAAGAGCAGGTGGGTTCTAATCTGGAGAACCGGGTTTGATTCGCCACTCCTCCACCTGAGTGGCTGAGGCTTATCTGGTGAACCAGATGTGTTTCTGCACTCCCACATGGATGACCTTGGGCTGGCCACAGTTCTTCGGAGCTCTCTCAGGCCCACCTACCTCACAAGGTGTCTGTTGTGGGGAGATGAAGGGAGAGGAGCTTGTCAGCCACATTGAGTCTCCTTACAGGAGTATAAATCCAAACTCTTCTTCTACATGGAGATTGGTCCTCAGGGCCATCCGGACATGATGCCAGCAAATCGGTGACAGATCAGTCCCTGGACTTAACACCACCAGCTGTACCATTGCCGGTTCATTCACTTGTTCATCTCCCAACATCATATGTGCCATCAAATGTCAGCAATTCCCTTCCACTCTACATGGGACAAACAGGTCATACCAGCCAATGTGGTATGAAGAGCCATTCTGTTGCAGTGGCTCAGAGCAGGTGGACTCTGATCTGGAGAAACCAGGTTCGATCCCCCACTCCTCCATGTGAATAACGGACTCTTACCTGGTAAACTGGATTGGTTTCCGTGCTCCTCCACATGAAGCCCTCTGGAAGACTGGTCCAGTCACAGTTCTCTCAGAACTCTCTCAGATGCAACTACTTTGCAAGGTGTTTGTTGCCGGGAGAGGAAGGCCAGGAGTTTGTAAACTGATCAGAGAGTCCTTACGGTTGAAAAAAATGGCTATAAACCCAAACGGTTCGTCTTTTATAACATTTCTGAAAAATAAGGGACTTTTTAAAAACTCATGAAAAATCCTCTGATGCTTATGGATTTCTAGTTTGATTGTAAATCTGATATTTCTTGAGATTGAATCTTATGCCTCGCTATTCTTCTATGAACAATACCCCAAGTCCCTTTGCCTGGCTAGACAGATGGCAACATAAGAACCCAAATCATTTCACCTCTTTCCAATAAATTGAAAAAATAAATAAAATAAATAAAAAATAAAGGATGCAGTTATTGGGGTCACTGGGAGCAGACACCAAGTTTGGCCTCCCCTCGATCACATTCCTCAGTGTGCCCCATAATTATATCCTACATTTATGTTTATGATCTTGGGACAATATAGCCATGGAATCGCAGACTACACTAAGAACATTAGAACATAAGAAAGAGCCTGCTGGATCAGACCAGAGTCCATCTAGTCCAGCACTCTGCTACTCGCAGTGGCCCACCAGGTGACTTTGGGAGCTCACATGCAGGATGTGAAAGCAATGGCCTTCTGCTGCTGCTGCTGCTGCTCCTGAGCACCTGGTCTGCTAAGGCATTTGCAATCTCAGATCAAGGAGGATTAAGATTGGTAGCCATAGATCGACTTCTCCTCCATAAATCTGTCCAAGCCCCCTTTTAAAGCTATCCAGGTTAGTGGCCATCACCACCTCCTGTGGCAGCATATTCCAAACACCAAACACACGTTGCGTGAAAAAATGTTTCCTTTTATTAGAAGAAGAAGAGTTTGGATGTATATCTCCCCTTTCTCTCCTGCAGGAGACTCAAAGGGGCTGACAATCTCCTTGCCCTTCCCCCCCACAACAAGCACCCTGTGAGGTGGGTGGGGCTGAGAGAGCTCAGAAGAACTGTGACTAGCCCAAGGTCACCCAGCTGGCGTGTATGGGAGTGCACAGGCTAATCTGAATTCCCCAGATAAGCCTCCGCAGCTCAGGCGGCAGAGCGGGGAATCAAACCCGGTTCCTCCAGATTAGATACACGAGCTCTTAACCTCCTTCACCACTGCTGCTCCTTAGTCCTAATTAGTCCTAATTCCCCCCCCCCAGCATTTTCAGTGTATGCTCCATTCCTAACATGAGCCTAGGGTGGTTAGGTCCCCCTGTGAAGGTATACCCAGCATATTTCATTTTACATGGAGGGGGGAAAACATCAATAGCCCCATTCAAAGGGAGAGGCCAAATCAGTTCCTGGGGGCAGAATGGCCAGACTGTTGGATTTGCCCTCCCTGGGACACTTGCCTCAGGGGAGGGGCGAATCGGCCGGCAGGAGACCACCGTGCCCCTCCCCAGCAGTGAAATGCAGTGCTGGATGCCATGCTAGTGTTCCTGAGCCCTTGATGGCAGCATTGTGGGGATGGCCTGGGGGAGTGGCCAGGGAGGAAGTGGTGCCAGTCAGATTTCAACCTTACTTTACTGCTGCATGCTGGTGTCGGGCTCCTGTCCAGAGGCATGTGGGGGAACTGCACCCAGGGTAACACCTGATCTAGGCCCCCAACCCCCACTTACCTGCTCCAGCAGCAGCCCAGCCAGGCTGCTCCTTCTGCCAGTGGAGGCTCTGCTGCCTGAAGGATCAGGCTGAGGAGGAGGAGGAGGAGGAGGAGGAGGAGGAGGAGGAGGAGGAGGAGGAGGAGGAGGAGAAGAAGAAGAAGAAGAAGAAGAAGAAGAAGAAGAAGAAGAAGAAGAAGAAGAAGAAGAAGAAGAAGAAGAAGAAGAAGAAGAAGAGGAGGAGGAGGAGGAGGAGGAGGAGGAGGAGAGGAGGAGGAGGAGGAGGAGGAGGAGGAGGAGGAGGAGAAGAAGAAGAAGAAGAAGAAGAAGAAGAGGAGGAGGAGGAGGAGGAGGAGGAGGAGGAGGAGGAGGAGGAGGAGGAGGAGGAGGAGGAGAAGAAGAAGAAGGGGAGGAGGAGGGGGAGGAGGAGGAGGAGGAGGAGGAGGAGGAGGAGGAGGAGGAGGAGGAGGAGGAGAAGAAGGAGAAGAAGAAGAAGAAGAAGAAGAAGAAGAAGAAGAAGAAGAGGAGGAGGAGGAGGCGGAGGCGGAGGCGGAGGCGGAGGAGGAGGAGAAGAAGGAGAAGAAGAAGAAGAAGAAGAAGAGGAGGAGGAGGAGGAGGAGGAGGAGGAGGAGGAGGAGGAGGAGGAGGAGGAGGAGGAGGAGGAGGAGGAGGAGGAGAAAGAAGAAGAAGAAGAAGAAGAAGAAGAAGAAGAAGAAGAAGAAGAAGAGGAGGAGGAGGAGGAGGAGGAGGAGGAGGAGGAGGAGAGGAGGAGAAGAAGAGGAGGAGGAGGAGGAGGAGGAGGAGGAGGAGGAGGAGGAGGAGGAGGAGGAGGAGGCGGAGGAGGAGGCGGAGGAGGAGGAGAAGAAGGAGAAGAAGAAGAAGAAGAAGAGGAGGAGGAGGAGGAGGAGGAGGAGGAGGAGGAGGAGGAGGCTGAGGAGGAGGAGGAGGAGGAGGAGGAGAAGAAGGAGAAGAAGAAGAAGAAGAAGAAGAAGAAGAAGAAGAAGAAGAAGGAGAAGAAGAAGAAGAAGAAGAAGGGGAGGAGAAGGAGAAGAAGAAGAAGAAGAAGAAGAAGAAGAAGAAGAAGAAGAAGAAGAAGAAGAAGAAGAAGAAGAAGAAGAGGAGGAGGAGGAGGAGGAGGAGGAGGAGGAGGAGGAGGAGAAGAAGAAGAAGAAGAAGAAGAAGAAGAGGAGGAGGAGGAGGAGGAGGAGAGAAGAAGAAGAAGAAGAAGAAGAAGAAGAAGAAGAAGAAGAAGAAGAAGAAGAAGAAGAAGAAGAAGAAGAAGAAGAAGAAGAGGAGGAGGAGGAGGGAAGGGAAGGAAAAGGAAGGAAGGAAGGAGGAGGAGGAGGAGGAAGGAGGAGTTTGGATTGATATCCCCTTCTCTCCTGCAGGAGACTCAAAGGGGCTGACAATCTCCTTGCCCTTCCCCCCTCACAACAAACACCCTGTGAGGTAGGTGGGGCTGAGAGAGCTCCGAAGAACTGTGACTAGCCCAAGGTCACCCAGCTGGCATGTGTGTATAATGTGCAGGCTAATCTGAATTCCAGATAATTCCACAGCTCAAAGGCGAAGCAGAGCTGGGAATCCCAAAGATCCGGGTTCTCTCCCAGATTAGATAATAATAAAATCTCAACTCCTCCCACGCTTTACCGCTGCCTGGTGGGGCCAGGCTGAGGGGAGGGGTGTGGGAGGTGGACATGAGCCCGGGGACATGTGACCCTGCATGCCCCTGTGAGCACTACGCCTCTGCATAAGTCCATGGTAGCCCCACGGAGGGCTTTCTGGTGGCAGGTTTGTTTGTTTGTTTTCCTTTTTAGCTTCCCGTGCCATCGGAAAGCCCTCCTGAGAATGGTGGGTGTGGTAGCTGTGGTGACTGTGGTGTACTTATTGGAAGTTGTTCCTGGGGTTGTAGCTCAGGGAATTGCCAGAAACCCAATGTAAAACGATAGTTTTCTCCAGCAATTCCAAGAGTTATCCTCTGTCACTTCTGTCAAGAACTTTAGGTAAGTTCACAAGGGTATATTAATAAATACATTTCCTGTGACATCCTGCCCCTTCAACTCTCTTGCCAGTTTCCACTCCACTTTTGAACCTGAAGGGATTCTGAGGCCCAAAGATGAACACAGACATCTTGCTAGGCGAAGAAGAGGAATTTGGATTTATATCCCAATTTTCTCAACCATAAGGAGTCTCAAACCAGCTTACAAACTCCTTCCTCTTTTTACAACAGACACCTGCCACAGGAGGTGGTGATGGCCACTAACCTGGCTTTAAAACCTAGCCACTAACCTAGCTTTAAAAAGGGCTTGGACAGATTGATGGAGGAGAAGTCGCTCTATGACTACCAATCTTGATCCTCCTTGATCTGAGGTTGCAAATGCCTCAGCAGACCAGGTGCTCGGGAGCAGCAGCAGCAGCAGAAGGCCATTGCTTTCACATTCTGCATGTGAGCTCCCAAAGGCACCTGGTGGGCCACTGCGAGTAGCAGAGAGCTGGACTAGATGGACTCTGGTCTGATCCAGCTGGCGTGTTCTTATGTTCTTATGTTCTGGTGAGATAGCTGGTGCTGAGAGAATTCTGAGAGAACTGTGACTGGCCCAAGGTCACTAAGCCAGCTTCATGTATAGGAGCGGGGAAACAAATCCAGTGCACCAGATAAGAGTCCTCCACTCATGTGGATGAGTGGGGAATCGAACCCAGTTCTTCATATTCAAGTTTACTACTCTTAGCTACTACACCCTACTGGCTCTTACACACTGTCACCAGGTTCCAGGATCAGGCTTTCTTCTGCAAGCAACATGCTCGCCCCAAAACCAGATCTAGTGATGGCTATCTATCAAATAAAACAGCCCGCGTAATCACCTTTCCAGGAGCCAAACCAACGTGGGTTTTCCGTGCATCTTCACAATCAGTTATTCAAATCTTGTGCACGCGCCAAGTTTCCGAATCTCAAATGACACATTAAATTGGATGTGCCAGTGGAGGGAGGTAATTAGCATACGAAATGGCTTCCCCGAGACTCGGGATGGGCTTGCTGAGCTTATCGTGGTGGAGATTTTGACACAATCTTGACAAGCGGCTCTCCGCAGCTCTCCTGTTTTCCCATTCATTGCCCCCTTTTGTTACTTTCCCCCCCAACGCCTGAGGTGAGCCGTTATAGCATATTTTGCTGCAAAAAAAAAGTTTGGAAGGTGGCATGCTTGTACATTGCATTTGAGTATATATAAAGCCAAGTAGCGTTCCATGGGTTTATTTATTTGGGAAGGCACAACATGCTGTCAGGGCTGCTTTCTTTCTCTCTCTCAATTTTTTAAAACGGCGATGAAAATTGAATACCATTGACTATCTCTAAGAAGATCAGTTGCGGCAGCTGAGAATACTGGGAAGATTCTGCTAGCTCACTAGCAGCCAGTGAATATTATCTTGGCTGAGTTTGACCCTTTCTGCACCAATCCCCTAAAACATTTCTAAAACGTTTTTAATCCCACCATTTAAAATCATAGAATCATAGGCCCTTTCTGCACTGCGGAAAGGGTGCTTCCCCACCGGCAGGAATTCTGCCAGGGGGAAGTGGGGGCCGGTTAAGCGAGAGCGTCGCGAGTGTGCCCCCTAAAGAGAACACTGGCGCTAAGAGAGGCTGACTCCACACCATGAACCGCCATGCTTTTCAGATCCCCTCTCCCACTCACCTCATCGCCTTTGTCGCCCTGCTGGCCTCCATAGACCCACCCACGCTTCCCTCAGACCTCCAGGGGTCGGAGGACAGCGAGGGAGGGTCTACGGAGGCCAGCAGGGCGATGGAGGTGACGAGGTGAGTGGGAGAGGGACGAGGAAAACAGCACATTCCCGGCGGTGCCGTTCGCATGGCTTCGCCGGGAATGCGCTGTTGTTCCCAAAACCTCCCTCCAGGAGGGAGGTTTTGGGAGGCAGCCTGATGCCACCCTGGGGGAGGGGGAGGGGAGCCAGGCCAGCGCTGCTGCGTTTTCGCAGCACCGCCTGTGCAAACGGCTCCCTGGGGACAGCGTTTTTGCCGTCCCCAGGGCGCCGTTTATGGCCCGTGCAGAAAGGGCCATAGAGTTGGAAGACACATCAAGGGACATCAACAAGGACACATGGCCAATTATTTACAGTGGATCACCAACCCTAAATTAAGAAGAGCTTTAACACTGGCCAGATTCAATCTAATGCCTTCTATGCTGCTCTATGGCAGATATCAACAAATTGATAAACAGAGGAGGCTATGTCCATGCAATATGGGTCAGGTGGAGACACTCGATCATACCCTCTTTCATTGTGTAAGGTTTGCAAAAATCAGAATGTCACAATCTGCACTTATCCCATTTCTGTATAACAATCTAACTGATGCTCTTAAGATACCTATGCTTTTGAACAACATGGATCCCACAGTGTGTGAGAATGTAGCAAAATTTCTGCTAACAATAATAGACGTAAGTCTAGATGAATACCAACCAATGTCTATGTATTATGACCACATATAGCCAGCAGTAATTTTGCTAGCTTCTGTCAGTATCCGAGGACGTTTAAGTGAGTTAACTTAGCTGAAGGAATGTCCTATAGTTACAGAAGGACCATGTATATATTTTAGTATTTAGTATTTTAGTACCAGTGTCTATAATTGTGAGCAATAATGGGCAAATTTTGTATGCTGATTTTGTATGTTTATTTTATGCCAATAAAGGCTTGTGATTTGAGGTGCAGCCCCCTGCCATGCAGGAAGACACAATCACATTATGATATCTGTCTGCAATCACCCCCTTGAAATGATTATATGATTCACTCCCCCCCCTTTTAAAAAAAGTCTGTGTTGAATTGACGCTTCAATGCTTCACAAATTCATGTTTCATTCCATACTCCTTGTTTGTTTGATGCTTCAAAGATTGGGATCCTCAAAAATAAAAGAACCAACAGAGAAATGGTGCAAATAAACACGCAAGGGAGAACTGAGTGAGTTCAGAAAATGGCCCTGGGGAAGAAGTCCAGGGAGGCAGAGAATCATGGGAAACCCTGTGCTGCGGGCGGAAGGTTTCTTGACCCTTTGTTCTTCATCCAGGTCAGGAGGCTGAAGTCAATAGACAGACTCTAGATGCCGGATCAGAAGCCTTCACTGAGAAGAGCTCGTACCTGGCTTTCGAAAAGCCGGTTCTGCCAGATTATGAAAACACAGTTGTCTTTGGGGTGCTGTGTGGTTTCCGGGCTGTATGGCCGTGTTCTAGCAGCATTCTCTCCTGACATTTCGTCTGCATCTGTGGCTGGCATCTTCAGAGGATCCTCTGAAGATGCCAGCCACAGATGCAGGCGAAACTTCAGGAGAGAATGCTGCTAGAACATGGCCATACAGCCTGGAAACCACACAGCACCCCAGTGATTCCGGCCGTGAAAGCCTTCGACAATACAGCTGTCTTTATCCCCTCAAACTTCCACCATAACTCCCTGTTTTCCATGGAACGCGAGAACAACACAACGAAAAGAAAGCTGTTTGGGATATATTGTTTTATCAGCTGTATTGGTTTATTAGGTGATGGAAACCACCCTGAACCTCCGGCGAAGAGTAGTGAATAAATCCCAATAAATGATGAAGATAATGATGATGATGATGACGAGGAGGAGGAGGAGGATGATAGAGGATGATGATAGCCAGCATGATGTACTGGTTAAGAGCAGTGGACTCTGGCCTGGAGAACATGATTTGATTCCTGCCCCTGCACATGGTGACCTTGGGCTAGTTACTATTCTTTGAAACTCCCTCAGGCCAATCTACCTTATAAGCAGTGGTGGGATCCAAAATTTTTAGGAACAGGTTCCCATGGTGGTGGGATTCAAACTGTGGCGTAGCGCCAATGGAGCTGGGCGGGGCACAACGGGGGCGTGGCCGGGCATTCCGGGGGCGGGGCTGTGGCAAGGACGCAGCCACTATGCCGGTCCTTGGGCGGGAAACGAATGCACGCAGGCGCAGGCTGCCACGCACGCCGGTGCTCCTCCTGCTAGACTGCTTCAAGTTCTGCACGCTACTGCTGAGAGGAGGGGCGTAACTAAGGCAAAAATCACGGGGCAAAGTCACCAATTAGTAACCCCCTCTCAGCACACACAAATAGTTAGTAACCTACTCTCGGGAACCTGTGAGAACCTGCTGGATCCCACCTCTGCTTATAAGGTGTCTGCTATGGGGAGAGGACGGGAAAGCAGTTTGTAAGCCATTTTGAGTCTCCTTACAGGAGAGAAAGGTGCGGTAGAAATCTAAATTCCTCTTCCTCCTTTTCTTCACCCCATGCCGTAACTTCTACCTGAATTCCTAAAATGAATTTACTTGAACAGGATGTTCAATTGTCACCTCAACACATTCTCACCCCACCCTTTTTGTCACCAGCCTGTGGCTCAGTGCTCAAAAATCTCCTCGAATATCTCCAGGTCCAGTCCCTCACATTTTCAGTTAAGCCCTTGACATTTTCAGTTAAAAGGATCATCGAGCAGGTGATGTGAGAAGACCTCTCTCGGAGACCCTGGAAAGCCACTGCCACTGAGAGTAGACAAGGCTGACCTTTGTAAACCAGTGATCTATAAAGAGACAGCTTTATGTGTTCTTTCAAGTGAACAGGGTTCTTCTGTCCACGTATGATCCCGAGGCCTGCCCTGAAGTTGAGGGCTGAATGGTTTTGTAAACTTGTCCATCTTCCGTCTTAGTCTCTACTCTGCCCGCTACACCATTCCACCAGAGCAACTCTAAAATTCCTTATGAGGAGAGGCTGCAGCGTTTGGGACTCTTTAGTTTGGAGAGGAGGCGTCTGAGGGGGGATAGGATTGAAGTCTATAAAATTATGCATGGGGTAGAAAATGTTGACAGAGAGAATTTTTTCTCTCTTTCTCACAATACTAGAACCAGGGGTCATCCATTGAAAATGCTGGGGGGAAGAATGAGGACTAATAAAAGGAAACACTTCTTCACACAACATATGATTAGTGTTTGGAATATGCTGCCACAGGAGGTGGTGATGGCCACTAACATGGATAGCTTTAAAAAGGGCTTGGACAGATTTATGGAGGAGAAGTCAATTTATGGCTACCAATCTTGATCCCCTTTGATCTGAGATTCCAAATACCTTAACAGACCAGGTGCTCGGGAGCAACAGCAGCAGAAGGCCATTGCTTTCCCAAAGGCACCTAATGGGCCACTGCGAGTAGCAGAGAGCTGGACTCGATGGACTCTGGTCTGATCCAGCAGGCTTGTTCTTATGTTCTTATGTTCTTAAAGTTATGTCAGCCTTACCGAAATTATTTCTGTCTCAAAATGTCCAATGACCTTTGTGAAACCCACATGTAGTGTGTGTGTGTGTGTGTGTGTGTGTGTGTGTGTGTGTAAAGTTCAACCAAGTTGCAGCTGATTGTAGGGTTTTCAAGGCAAAAGACTAGCAAAGGTTGGTTTGCCATAGCGTACCTCTGCACAGTGACTCTGGACTTACTTGGTGGTCTTCCATCCAAGTAGTAACCAGCCCGACCCGGCTTAGCTTCCAAGATCTGATGAAATCAGGCTTGTCTGGTCCACGCAGGTCAAAGTAGCTTTGTTACAAGGAGTGGCTTTCTATCTTTTCTTTTTTTCCCCAAAAAATGTTTCATGCCAAAGATATAACCATTGATTCCTCTTGTTTTCTTGTTTTCTCTCTTAAAAGAGGAATTTCTCCTTAATTTCTATCAAAGGTCATCATGGGCTGAATCCCCACTTGAAATTTGCACACAGATCCAAACCTGTTCGTTGTGAAACCATGTCCTCTTCATCGGAGTTTCTCCCTCCCGACCACAGCGAGCACACAGTGGACACACCCGGTTGCAGAACTCTTAGCAATTCCCACTACCAGGCGAGCTCACTTCGCTGGTCTCCCCTGATTGACTGGCATGCCTTGATGGGGCGGGACCTTTTCCCACTGCAGAAACGTACATTGTAGGGGTGTGATCAAAAAAACCAGCATGTAAAAGTTTAACGTTTAACTGTGCAAACAGTTAATCGTTACCTGTGTAAACCATTAATGATTCAAAGTTACGCGTTCGACTGTTTAATGTTTGCATCCCCTTCTGCTGGACGATCGCAAAAGCGGAAACAAAACCAAGGAAAGGCTTCGCACGCATCGCAGTGCTGATTGGTTGCCCAAGTTCCGCGTCACACTCCAGGGCGGGAAACAAGTCAGGGTTTCAACCCTCATCCCTCCCCTCGGATCAGCCCTGAACTGTGTTAATGGGGTCTATGCCACTTGCAACCAGGTCCTGCCGAAATGCAGATTAACGGGGAGAACAAGCACCAGAAACAGAATCTGCCATGCAAGCCATGGGGAGGTCGTCCCTCAAACCTGGTTAGTTTATGTTCTGAAACCTGGCTAAGACGGTAGTGGAGATTCGACCATGGTGTACTTTAATTGTGTTTACCAGCAAGGAAACAGGATTCTACCTTCTAGGTCAGGGGTCTGCAACCTGCAGCTCTCCAGCCCTGCCAGCATGACCAATTGCTCTTTGAAGCTGTGTGGAATGGCAAAATCCACTTGCAAACAGTTGTGAAAGTGGTTTGAAAATGCATTATTTTGTGCGTGCGGAAGGGGCCTATGATTCTATGGCTCAATGATTGTACATAAGCAATACTTTAGATCAAAACCACTGCATGTAGTGGAAAGTTCTGCAACAATATGGAAAACACATTCTTCCCTTCCTCCACTTCCCACATGAATTCCCCATCTTGGTGACCCTATTTAGTTAGAAAAGCAGCATAAACATGTTTTAAATGAAATAAAATCTAAGCAGGTTTAATGCAAATGCTTGTAAAAAAAAGGAAGTCTGAAAACATCTCGAGAAGAACCAAGGTCTTTCTGTCTTTGAGAAAATGGAGGGAAGAGGAAACTTCCAAACTCATAAATAATAAGAGAGAAAGAGAGAGAGAGATATATTTCCTCCTTTTTTTTCGAGAATTGTTTCCTTGGGGAAATAATAATGCAGTGCAGTGATGCTTGACATTTTTTATGGGGACCGTGTATGGAACTAATGTTGGCTTAATTGTTTCTGGCATCCAAACGTGACCTGCACACGGAGAGATCAGACACGCCACAAGGTGGAGAAGGAACGGGGAAGAAGAAGAGTCTAAAGTTGTTTTGTCTAGAAAAGAGGACGCTTGGACCTGTACGGCCCAGGCTAGCTTAATCTTGTTGTAGGCACATAGCCCTGTCAAAAGGATGTTCACCAATCCCTATAAGTAACCTATAAGTAAGACTGTTTCCTCCCCCCATTATTTCCTGTCCTTATAATGGGGTGTTGGCAGCCATAAAGCTGCTGAACAAGAAACATGCAGGCCTCATGCACTTTACTTTTCTTTTTTCTATTGACCAAAGATTCACAGCCTCGATGAATACCCTTTGTACTAACTTACCCAGTGGAATTTGGGAGATATTAAATTATGTGTTCATTTAGGCCTTGTAATGCTTGCTGGCACCATAAGTCTATCCTTTTTCTGATACAAACTAGCACAGTGATGGCGAACCTTTTTGAGACTGAGTGCCCAAATTGCAACCCAAAACCCACATATTTATCGCAAAGTCCCAACACGGCAATTTAATCTGAATATTGAGGTTTGCCAGCAACCAATGGGGCTGGGTGTGGCACGACGGGGGCGTGGCCGGGCATTCCAGGGGTGGGGCATTCCTGGGCGGGTCTGTGGCAAGGACGCAGCCGCTGCGCCGGTCCTTGGGCGGGAAACGAATGTACACAGGCGCAGGCTGCTACGCACGCCGGTGCACCTCCTGCTAGACTGCTTCAAGTTCTGCACGCTACTGCTGAGAGGAGGGGGGTAACTAAGGCAAAAATCACGGGGCAAAATCACCAATTAGTAACCCCCTCTTGGCACACACAAATAATTAGCAGCCTACTCTCGGGAACCTGTGAGAACCTGCTGGATCCCACCTCTGTGCATACCCCCTTAGGAGAGTCCTTACCCCATGCCATTTGCTGTTCTGGAAGGCGAATAGAAGAGGATCCTTTATCCAGGAGGATTATATCCTTGTGCAACAGGAGAGGTTGAGACTATGGGGCATGTATTTTTTGCTGCCCTTTTTATAAGAACTTACGGGCAAAGAGTGTTCTCCCCTTCCTTCAGCTACTTCAAATAAGGCTTGCTTAGGAAAATAAAATGTTAATTGATGTAAACTAATATCTTGAGGCATGTGACAAATGTATGTGTCTATGTGACACACCCCCCCCCCCCAATTCGAGGGGTGTGTGTGAAATCTGCCTATGGAGGTGGTGCAGGACTGGGCTTGTGGATTTACCTTCCCTGGGGCACAATCAGAGAAGCCCTCCTGGAGGTGGTGGAGCGGTACTGAAGGGGGGCTGCGTCCTGCTGTTGGGGGATCTGGGTTGAGCTGCCCACCTGGTGGCAAATTTGGTCACTTGAAACAAAATGTTGTTATCATGGAATAACTGTTTCTGGATTTAAAGAACCTTACCTTTACATGTTAGGGCTTAATTGTATTCACTTTCTTTTTTATTTTATAGCAATTTATAAACGGTGAATAATTTTATAGTTTGGGTGCTGTGTGGTTTCTAGCAGCATAACACGGCCGTACAGCCCGGAAACCGCACAGCACCCAAGTGATTCCGGCCGTGAAAGCCTTAGACAATAAAATTTTATGGTTTCCTTGGAATGTTGTTCATTTTGTTATTTGGGGATTCATATTGTTTTATTTCATGATTTACTATTGGATAGCCAGCCTGTTCAGCCCTGCCCGGGACAGACCCTCCTGTTGGTCTGCCTGCCTGCCTGCCAAGCAGAAGTCCACCGGGTGAGCTGCCGCCTGCTGCCACTGGGAAGGAGTGAGAGTCCTTCCCCACCCACCCCATTGGGAACACCTGCAGGGGGTGGGGCCTGGCAGCTACAACAGGAGTTCCACCAGCAGCCCAAGGCAGCCAGCCTGTTCAGCCCTGCCTGGGACAGACCCTCCTGTTGGTCTGCTTGCCTGCCAGCCAAGTGGAAGTCCACCGGGTGAGCTGCTGCCTGCTGCCACTGGGAAGGAGTGAGAGTCCTTCCCCACCCACCCCATTGGGAACACCTGCAGGGGGTGGGGCCTGGCAGCTACAACAGGAGTTCCACCAGCAGCCCAAGGCAGCCAGCCTGTTCAGCCCTGCCCGGGACAGATCCTCCTGTTGGTCTGCCTGCCTGCCAGCTAAGCAGAAATCCACCGGGTGAGCTGCCACCTGCTGCCACTGGGAAGGAGTGAGAGTCCTTCCCCACCCACCCCATTGGGAACACCTGCAGGGGGTGGGGCCTGGCAGCTACAACAGGAGTTCCACCAGCAGCCCAAGGCAGCCAGCCTGTTCAGCCCTGCCTGGGACAGATCCTCCTGTTGGTCTGCCTGCCTGCCTGCCAAGCAGAAGTCCACCGGGTGAGCTGCCGCCTGCTGCCACTGGGAAGGAGTGAGAGTCCTTCCCCACCCACCCATTGGGTACACCCCTTTGGGAATTAGCAACAAATCCAAGATGGCGGCCGCAACGGAGCTCGGCAGCGGAGCTCCGCAACAACAACAATAATGAGGTTTTAAGCTTCTCTCTCATTTTCTACTGTTTTAACCCGGAAAGAGCGTTAGACACCCTGTATTATCAGGACAATTTTTGGATAAGACTCTCTGGTGAGTGGAAAATAGCGAGACAGCGGCATGCAGTACTTGCTTTTCGAAGAGCTCCCCGTTTCTCCCCTCTTGCCATTCTCGCCATTGCTACGACTCCGGCGGGTCTCCCTATTGACAACGTTACTCGGACTTGGTCTCTTTACTTGTAAGGCACCACTACTGGGGAGGTTGGTGGCAGTGACAGAAATGGTGGCAGTAATGAAGACATTAAGAAGCTGTGCTGCATTCTACTGTGGAGTTTACCATCTTCCCTCCCCTTTGTATTTATTATACTAATTGGTTAACCGCTTAATTAATTAATTAATTAATTGATTGATTGATTGATTAACTGATTAGCTTAGATTAGTTAGTGGGTGATTTTGTATACTTGTATTAGCTTGCTTATTGTATTGTTTAATGTTAGTTTAAATAGATCAGTTAATTAGTGGCGAGCTGAGTCCACCTACGGTGGAGAGTTGTTGCCGGGGTTGGGTTAGGAGGGGACAGTGGGGATGGGGGCACCTTCCTTGGGGTTGGGGATCCCGGTGTTGATGGGACGGGGCAAGTATGACGGTAGGCGGCGGCCATATGAGAGAAGGTGGGACGTGAGATATGGTTATGCTCGTTCACTTTGCTGACCTCCACGACCCTATCCCAAAGGGGACGGTGGATTTGGGTTCAGAGACACCCTGCTTAGCCTTCTTTTGGAGTGTTGATAAATGCCAGGTCCATAAATAATAAGACCGCTGTTCTCCGGGATTTTCTTGGAGTTCAGCAGATGGACCTGGCCTGTGTCACCGAAACCTGGGTGCGAGAAGGCGAGACCATTGCCTTAGGCAAGGTCACACCCCCAGGTTTCGCGTGTCTCCACCGATCGCGAACACAGGGCCGGGGGGGGCGGCGTGGCAATGTTAGTCCGAGATACCATCCCTTTTAGGGCAATCCCTGTCCCCAAGATCATTGGTATGGAGTGTGTCAGCCTGGAGTGGTTGGCATTGGAGAGGTTGGCTGTTCTCCTGGTGTACCGGTCGCCTAGCGCCCCAGGAGACGGCCTGCCACGGCTGCTAGAGGTGGTGGCGGACTGGGCGTTGCGGTACCCCAGACTTATTGTTCTGGGGGATTTCAACATCCATGTCGACGCTGCCTCATGTACGGTGGACCTGGTGTCATCCATGGCGACGCTGGGCCTCTCCCTGGTAAATTCTGGCCCCACTCATGAGGCCGGTCACACACTGGACTTGATCTTTGGGTCAGGTATTGATGTGGTCATATCCTCTATCGACAGAGTGCCATGGTCTGACCACTATGCCCTGAGGGCTCAGATGAGCATGCCGCAACACCCCCATCTAGGCGTGAAATGCGAATTTATGCTCGCCTTAAGACTTATGGATCCTGATGGATCTCCTGAATGCTCAAGGGATCCACGAACCCACCGGCACCTCGATGGCCTAGTAGCGGACTGGAATGCCCGCCTTTCGGATGCCATCGAGGCTATTGCTCCCCGATGCCCTCTTCGACCCCGTTCTCGGCTAGCTCCGTGGTATACTGAGGAGCTACGCTGTTTGAAACGGGAGCTTAGACGGCTAGAGCGAGTGTGGAGGAAGTCACCGTGGCAGACTCTTGCTTGAACATCTTATAGGATGCTTATGAAAGCCTATGAGATGGCGGCGAAGGAGAGTTTTTCTTCTCCTCCTCTCACCAGCGTCATAGCTTCTCGCCCAGCACAACCTGTTTAGCATTATTCGATCCCTTACACTCTTCATCAGAGGGTTCAAAAAATGATCAATTGGCTATTAGCTGTAGAGGCATTTATGAGCTATTTTGCAGATAAAATCGCGTCGCTCCGCCAGGACCTCCTTCTGCCACAATCTTGGAGAACCAATTAGTAAAACTGGAGGCTCCCTTGCCGCCTTTTGGCCCTTGTCTGGCCCAGTTTCTCCCTGCGTTCTCCGAAGACGATGTTGACAGAGCCCTAGCTGCTGTTAGACCTACTACCTGTCCTCTGGATCCGTGCCCCTCCTGGCTTATTAAAGCATGTTGGGAGGAGTTCACGCACTTCCACCTGTTGACTACATTATCAATTGCTCCCTTGAGCAAAGGGGAGTTTTGTCATGGGTGGGTTGAAGGGGAGAGAGCAGTGGTCCGCCCACTCTTAAAAGACCGGGCCGTTAGATCCTAGTGATTCCAGCCAACTACCGCTTCCGCTTTCGAATCTTTCGTTTCTGGGGAAGGTAATTGAGAGAGTGGTGTTGGAGCAGCTTCCAGGGTTTTCTTGGAGGACGCATCGGCCTTCGATCCCTTCCAGTCCGGCTTCCGCTGCTGGGCATGGGACGGAGACTGTTCTCGTCGCCTCGTCACAGATCATGCTCCGGTCGATGCAGCTCGACCGAGGCGGATCGAGCGCTGCTGGTGTTGTTAGATCTCACACCGCAGCGTTTGATGTGGTGCGGACCCACGCATCTTTTGACCCACCGCCCTGGCCAAGTTTCCGGGGTCAAAAGCGGGGTACTGTCCTTCAATGTGGATTGCCCTCAAGATTTCTCCGGGACCCGAGGAGTCAGCAGAAGGTAATGGTAAGGGGACACAAGCCCCGGAGGTGCCCGCTTCATTGGCGTGTGTGCCTCAGGGAGCGCTATTGTCCCCGCTGTTATTTTAACATCTATATGCACCCTTGCTCAGCTCAGCTGAGTACGGAGCATTGGGCTGGAGATGCCATCAGTATGCTGGATGATACCCAGCTCATCTCTGTCGACATGGAGGGGGAGCAGACGCCGGGCGCCCTGCAGTCTCTACAGCATTGTTTGGAGGCGGTTGCTGGTTGGTTGACGCAGAGCAGGTTAAAGCCGAATCCAGCAAAGACGCGGAAATCCTTTTGGCTAGGGTCGCCGGGAGTGGCAGTGGAGGGTTTCCACGCAAGAGGTGTGGGGAGGGGGGTCTCATTGGCACCGGCCCCTTCGGTTACGCAGCTCCTGGGGGTCCACCTGGGATTTGTCTTCTTTCTATGGAGACCCAGGTGGCCCATGTAACCCAGGCTTGCATTTTTCCATCTTCGCCATAGGCCGGGCGGCTGGCCCCTTCCTCTCCCCAGGCGGATCTGGCCAACAGTGATTCATACTAAACGGTCACCTCCAGATTAGGACTATTGCAACTCGCTCTACGCGGGCCTACCCTTGAGGTTGATCCGAAATTGAAACTGGTCCAGCATGCGGCGGCTCGCTTTGCTCCACGGGCGGTGCCTCTAGAGATCACATCATGCCCGTGTTGCAATCGGTCTCGCACTGGCTCCTGGCAGTTGAATCTCGGACATGTCTTCGAAAGGTATTGGTGTTAACCTTTAAGGCCTTTACGCCGGTTCTGGGACCCTCGTGACTCAGGGACCGCTCTGGCCCCCATATGTCCCATCGTCGGTCTCTTGAGGCTCGGCAGAGGCCAATTTTACTGGAGATCCCTGCCCCCTCTATGATGCGGCTGGCCTCCCACCAGGGCCAGGGCTTTTACGGGCACTCGGCCCCTGCCTGGTGGAATGCTCTTCCTCCAACTGTTCCGTCCGGGCTCCTCGCGGGACCTACATGAGTCTCCGCAAGAGGGCCTGTAAGACTGAGTTATTCCGCCCGGGCCTTTGGGGAGGCGGCCGCTGATAGGTGCCTATTAACAACTAAGATCCGCTGTTCCCCTCTCAGGGGAGTTGAGGAGTTAATGGCTAAACGCCATCTGTTTTAACTGACTATGAATTAGGAGCGCTGCTTTTAACTGATATGAATTTTAGTATTTTATTTTGTTATCCGCTTTTTATTGTGATGTAAACTGCCCTGAGCCCTTTGGGGGAGGGCGGTATAAAAGTGGAACTAATAAATAAATAAATAAATTATGATAGCTTCGGAGGGTGAACTATTTGGTGTTATACCGCACTGAACTTAGCAATGCCCATCTGATGTGAATGCAACCGTATGCAGGGGAAAAAAATCCTTCCCATAGAAAATCAGTATGTCCAGGACACGTTTAGGATAAAAGCTTTCTCCCTGACAGATGGCTTCATATATCCAAGGAACGATATTTTTGAAGGAGTAGTCAGTCAAATGAATCCCCATAAACAGTATGAAGCACAACCGACGATCGCTTTTCTGACTGGCTGCAAACTAGGCCCGAAGGAGCTCCCTTTTGCCTTCTGAGGGTGGGAACCACTTGGGTGAATCCTCTCCGATAACCACACTGGGACTCTATGCTGGGATAAACATTTTGGCCATAGCCGTTTTATTAGCCAACCCAAACAGAAGTGTGAGGCGTAGCATGGGTCGTGATCTGGCCTGTCTGCTTCATAGCGAAGCTCCAACGGGCGGATGCCCTGTATTGGACTTCGCTCCGCTGAAGGGCTCTGCCGGGCAGACGCTCCTGGCAAGAGGTGATCCTCATTTGCCGGTTCGGCAGGGCGGTTGCCTCTTGCCGCCGTCGGCACTTCGAGGTCATTACCCATGCGCCACCGCCGAACGGCTATGACAGAAACATGCAACAACCGAATAAACCCAGGGAGAGGTGGGTGGGCAAATCGCCGGCTGGCCGAAGCACATGGCCAGAACGGAGGGCTTTCCCCTTTAAAGGGTCAATCCGCCCTCCCATCCTGGTGACCTCAGCCCTTGCCCAACATGGCCCGGGCTTCGCTTCCGCCCTCAGTTAAGCGGAAGCGGTCACCTTGGCTCCACCCATCCCACCCCCAGAGGCAACTGCAGCCGGTGGGTGATTCACGGCTGTCTTTCCCTTTAGCCAAACAACCAGAAGACAGTTGCCACCTACCTTCTCCCTCAGTGCTTGCTGCATAACCCAACTCTATCCTACATACCTCTAGTAAAGAAGAGGGTCAATTGCCTGGGTCAGCTCTGGGCATCTCTACCAACCTACCTCCATGTTCAGATTCATCACTTGTGTTCAAGATACAGGACATGCTTTGAATCATTCCGGTACACATTAGCTTCCTGTATCCCAACAGGTATTCTTGGGGGCCTAATATTTTCCTCCCTTTATGGCTCTATTATGCCACCGCCATCTCTTCCTCTAATCAGCCCCCTAAATCTTGGACTTGTTTTACTCCTTGGGAAGTCTCCCATCGCCATCCCCCTCCCCCCTCCCCCCTCGCCTCTCGGTTGTATCCCGCATTTTGCTCGCAGCCTCTGACTTGGCAAATGTCTCCACGGCAGATGAGCGAAGGAAGTGTCATGTTAAATTAAATGATGCTCGCGCCGCCTCTCGAGGGGGAGAGAAAAGCCAAAAACAGCCCTGTGACAGCCCTGTCTGAGAAACAGCTGAGGTCTCCGGGAAAAGGCCACTGTCTAGGATTATGGAGTGTTCGTGTATTGATCGTCCTTTGCAGCGCTATTGAACGGGTGTCTTCAGCAAATCCTGGAATGAGTATTAATGTTCGGGGACAAGGCATGGGTCGTGCTTTAAATTCCCTAAAATGCCGGAGGTGGCTCAAATCCTTGCTGACTTTGAAGATTATAAAACAATAGCAACAGATGTCCCCTCATGTGCATGTTCTCGGCGCCGACCGATTTTCGTGTGATTTGCGCTAATAGAACATGTTGTTTATGTAATCTGCGACTTCTGCAGAGAGATACACCTTGATCTACTCTTTAATTCCAGTCCTAATGGATGGTTGTAATTAGTGCCTTAAAGAGAGGGGGCACTAATTGTGATATGGCCTACTGTAGGGGTGGCTAAAGTTCAAAAATGTGACCTCTGACTTGCCACCACGAGGGCCAGGACCAGTGGTGGGATCCAAAAATTTTAGTAACAGGTTCCCATGGTGGTGGGATTCAAACTGTGGTGCAGTGCCAATTGGGCTGGGCGGGGCATGATGGGGGTGTGGCCAGGCATTCCAGGGCACGGCATTCCTGGGCAGGGCTGTGGCAAGGACGCAGCTGCCCAAATAAACTCAAAAATACACACGTTGCACTCTGGCTGTGTCTAATCTTATATATTGATCTTACATATAATTAAACAACTTAACACTTCTATTTGTATTTACATTTCCTTATTTCTCTGACAAAGTTCTTAAAGATACAGCATAAGTCTTCCAATTCTTATAACTAAACATAAATAATCACTTAGTCCATTCAATTCTTTGTTCAGAAACAAAACTTCAGTTCCATATAGTCCATATTCCAATTCTGTAGGTTCTACATAAAAACGCCTCGCGCGTATAGAACGTTTTTCGTGCGTCTTCCTCGGTATGCCAGTATGTTCAAACAACTTCCAACAGTTCTTTGAGGCTTCTAATGGGTATATCTGAAATTAAAATTACACATATACATATATACTGAAATCAAAATTATGCCTATTCATCTATCTTTCTTGCACCAGTCCATTTCATCTGTCTTTCCTGCATCTTTTATTTTTATTACTCCCATTACTCACTGGCTCTCTGTTAAGAGTTGCCTGCTGCCATCTCTGCCTTCTGTTTGTCTTTCGCTGACTCATAGACTGATAGTGGTGTTTGTAAGGACGCAGCTGCTGCACCAGTCCTTGGGCGGGAAACGAATGCACGCAGGCGCAGGCTGCCACGCACGCCGGTGCACCTCCTGCTAGACTGCTTCAAGTTCTGCGCGCTACTGCTGAGAGGAGGGGCGTAACTAATGCAAAAATCACATGGCAAAATCACCAATTAGGAACCCCCTCTTGGCACACACACAAATAATTAGTAACCTACTCTCGGGAACCTGTGAGAACCTGCTGGATCCCACCTCTGGCCAGGACCTTAATGGCCTTGGCCCCTACCTGGTGGAACAGGCTCCCTGGGGAGATTAGGGCCCTGCGGGACTTAAATTGTTTCCACAGGGCCTGTAAAATGGAGCCATTCTGCCAGGCTTTTACATCTGGCCAGCTGGGTCTGAACTGAATCAACTTGTCGTTTGTGGCCTCCCAGGGATGTATAAGGGCATGGGGTGGCGCCATCTATTGTTAGTGTTCCTAAGCGGTTCTTATGCTGCTTATGTTTTATGATCACTCTGTTTTTGTATTGTTTTTATCATTGTTGTTCACCGTCTTGAGCCCTGTGGGAAAGGGCAGGTTATAAATCAAATTATAAAATTAACCCTAGCCCAACTCCCTGAATTTCTCCTCATATGGCATGGATTCCAGATCATCTTATGGTCCCGTGTTATTTTCTGACATGAAATAAATTCATAACTTTCCCAAGAACTAATACTGCTGTAAAGGAAGCATCTCAAAATCTGAAATCGGGTCTTTCAAAGCGTCTACGCTTCTGTTTTAATCTCTTGGTTTCGCAGCCAGTGTGGTGGTCGAACCTTTGCAAAGATTACAGCCAGGGGCGGGAGGAGCCAGTAAGGAGTGAGACAAAAGGAATTAGGCGCTAAATTGCATTTCCTACCCATTCCGAAGCCATTGCAGACCGTATTTCTGCACCACTAACTACGCTGCCTTCAGTTCTGGGTGTTTTACTAAATAGTAAATTTTTATTTGCTGTATATATTTCTATTCTATGTATTTTGTTTTTATTGTGGACAATAATCTGCTTTATTATGGAGGATATCTGTGCTAGTAACTACGGCACATAAAATCCTGTTTATTTTTCCTACAGCAAAAAAGGGCCCCCTCCGCATTTTCATGCAGAAGTGGCTTTTCTGTGGGCTGCCATGTTGACTGCTGTCCTGTTGGTGCCGCGTTATCAGCCGCCGCTCCTGGCCAATGGCCCTTCCTGTAACAATACAAGATGAGGATGAGGTCCGAAGTCTAACTGGATGAGCTTTGCGTGTCCAACAGTGCCCAGCAAGATCACCCCCATGCTTTTGAAAGCCTGTGGGATCCAGCAGGTTCTCACAGGTTCCCGAGAGGAGGTTACTCATTATGTGTGTGTGCCGAGAGGGGGCTACTCATTGGTGATTTTGCCATGTGATTTTTGCCTTAGTTATGCCCCTCCTCTCAGCAGTAGTGTGCAGAACTTGAAGCAGTCTAGCAGGAGGTGCACCGGCGTGCGTGGCAGCCTGTGCCTGCGTGCATTCGTTTCCCGCCCAAGGACCGGCACAGTGGCTGCGTCCTTGCCACAGCCCCGCCCAGGAATGCACCACCCACGGAATGCCCGGCCATGCCCCCCGTTGTGCCCCGCCCAGCCCCATTGGCGCTATGCCACAGTTTGAATCCCAGCACCATAAGAACCTGTTACTAAAATTTTTGGATCCCACCACTGCCTGTGGGCACCTTTGGGAATGCTGACAGCAGCTGGTGAGCACCATTCCAAAATGGCTGCCACAGGAAATACAGCTGGATGGAACGCTTGCCTTCTTGAACTTCCTGGGAAGAAGGGATGGTTGAAGGAGGAAAGAAATTACACCCTGACTATGGGAACCCCAGGTGTTTACCAGTCTTCATGATGCTATAGTGGCTACATCTAGTATTGCATCTGTTGAAAGCTTGTTCATTGGTGTGAGGGCAACCCATAAGAAGCTCTGTCTTACAATAGTCCTGACCATTTTTTGAAACATTTGGGAGATGGCAAGAGAAGTAGCAGTGGACATCATGGTGCTCATCAGCAATATATTGGGGAAACGAAGCTTGATGCTTCTTAGAAGCCCACAATTAGACCATTAAGATAATGTGCTTCTCCTGTTAAAGCATCTAGCAATTAGAGTGCATATCTCAAGGTATCTTACTGAGCCATCATGACTAGTTCCAGCATGGCATAATGGTTAAGAGCTGGTGGAATCTAATCTAGAGAACTGGGTTAAATTTCCCACTCCTCCACCTGAATGGCAGAGGCTTATCTGGTGAACCAGATGTATTTCTGCACTCCAGCATTCCTGCTGGATGGCCTTGGGCTAGGCACAGTTACCTCAGAACTCTCTCAGCCCCACCTACTTCACAAGGTGCCTGTTGTGGGGAGAGGAAGAGTAAGGAGCTTGTAAGCCACCTTGAGTCTCCTTACATGACAGAAAGATGGGGTATAAATCCAAACCTTTCCTCCTCCTCCTCCTCCTCCTCCTCCTCCTCCTCCTCCTCTCAGGAGAGAAAGGGGGAATATGAATCCAAACTCCTCCTCCTCCTCCTCCTCCTCCTCCTCCTCCTCTTCTTCTTCTTCTTCTTCAATTAGAGTGCATATCTCAAGGTACAGGTTTTACCGAGCCATCATGACTAGTTCCTGCTAATCGACCACTCCACCACAAATTCATCTATTTTCTCTTTCGATGCCTGTTATCATGTGCCCCTCACAGTATCTTTTGGCATGGCATTCCATAATTGTGTATTATATAAAGAAGTGCCATCTTTTGTCTCTCTGGCATGTTTTGCTAATCCATCATATTGGCTGACCCTTCATCCTGTTCTCTTACTCCTGGTTGTGCCTAGAGTGAAAAAGAAGAATGCTATGGTTGCCCTCCGCTGTCAGCCCTGGAGAAAAAGAATGTTAGAACAGAGCATCTTGAGAGACTTGGCCAGGAAGAGCAGAGTGACCTGCTGGTGTTCATTTTGGAGGGCTTTTCTCAAAGCCACAGCTTTTAAAACAGTGTATTTTAACAGGGGTTATCTCTTTTTCTCCTTGTAAGGCTGCTGAATCTGGAAGGTGGGGCTTAACAGGGGTTAACAGAGTTCATCTCTTGTTCCTCTTTGTCCTAAGAGGTGGGGCTTTTGTCCTGAGAGGTGGGGCTTTAATTCAGTCTCTGGAACCAGCGGCACGCGCCTGGCGGCGCGCGCAATTTTAATTTAATTTTTTTGTTTTTTAAATTAATAAGGACATATTTGACAGATAGTACGTGCAGATAGCTCCAGGGGGGCAGTGACTAAAAGCTTAATATCTAAATATCTAAACAAATCAGATATGAAGGCAGAAAGCCAGCAGGGGGGATGGGGGCTTTCCAGTGTTTTGCTCTGAGTGTCACATGTATGATTATCTGCCACTAGGACAGAAGTCGTGGGTGTGCCCTCGCTGCAATGAGCTCCTGGCACTCAAGGAACGTGTGCGTTCTCTTGAAGCCAAGGTGGCAGACCTGGAGAAGCAGAAAGAGGCAGAGAGGGTGACAGACGAGGCTTTCAGGGACCTAACAGCCGGGTCCCACTCCCAAGGTGACATCTCTTCAGATGTCATGGAGAATGAAGGCCTTGGGGATGGAGGGTGCCAGTCTGAGGTGGGGGAAGATGCTCCCTTAGATGGGATCCCTTCCTTAACTGGTGATCAGCTATCCTCTCGCACTGAGGATACCCCTCGGGAGGAGGGGGGCTCCTGGTGGTGGGTGATTCAATCATTAGAAATGTAGAGAGTTGGGTTTGTGAGAGGTGTGATGACCGCGATGGTGACTTGCCTGCCTGGTGCGGTTGGGCGGATGTCACGCTTCGCCTAGATAGGCTTTTAGACAGTGCTGGGTGGAGTCAGCAGTTGTGGTCCACATTGGCACCAACGACATTGGGAAATGTAGCCGGAGGTTCTGGAAGCTAAATTCTAGGCTGCTAGGAAACAGGTTGAAGTCCAGGACCTCCAAAGTGGCATTCTCAGAAATGCTACCCGCTCCATCGCAGGGCGAAGCTAGGCAAGCGGAGATACAGGGTCTCAATGCGTGGATGAGAAGGTGGTGTAAGGCAGAGGGTTTCAGGATTTGTCAGGAACTGGGGAACCTTTTGGGACAAGGTAGGCCTGTACAAACGGGACGGGCTTCATCTTAACCAAAGAGGAAACAGGCTGCTGGCGCTCAACATTAAAAAGGTGGCAGAACAGCTTTTAAACTGATCACTGGGGGAAAGCCGACAGGAGCTGAGGTGACTTCGGTTCGGAATACAGAGTCCATGGGGATGCAGACAGAGAAGGAGGTTTTTTTAAATCAACCACATACAAGTGAAAAACATAGCAATGTGTATGTGACAAGGGATAGTGTCTACAAAAGACTTGAGGGTAAAGCACATAAATCCCAGGTTAAGGACAGAGACAGGGTATACAGGTGTCTCTATGCTAATAGTAGAAGCATTCAACCTAAAATGGGGGAGCTAGAGTACAGAGTTTTGAAGGAGGACTTTGATATAGTGGGCATTACAGAGACATGGTGGAATGAGGAGAACCAGTGGGATGCTGTTATACCAGGCTACAGGCTCTATAGGGAGGATAGGACAGGGCGCATTGGGGGTGGAGTTGCCCTTTACATCAAAGAGAGCATAGAATCACATAAAATAGACAATGCAAGGGGAGCTGGTTCCCCTACAGAATCACTGTGGATATCAATACCAGGTGTGAAGGACTGTTTAATATTAGGAATATATTATCGTCCCCCTGACCAAAGTGCACAAGAGGATTCTGAGATGGAAAAAGAAATTAGAGAGGCCAACAAAAACAAAAATGTAGTGGTAATGGGTGATTTTAACTATCCCCATATAAACTGGAAAAATGCATGTTCAGGTCATAGTAAGGAGAGAGCATTCCTGGATATGCTAAATGACTGTGGCTTAGAGCAGATGGTTGTGGAACCAACCAGGGGAGAGGTGATCCTAGATCTAATTCTATGTGGGACCCAGGACCTGGTGCAGGAAGTCAGTGTTGTTGAGCCGATCGGGAACAGCGACCACAATGCTGTCAGATTCAGTATCTCAGCATGTGAACAAGTGGCAACTACTAATGTAGTTACATTTGCCTTCAGAAAGGGAAATTTCGCAAAGATGAAGGGGATAGTGCGCAGGAAGCTGAAAGGGAAAATCAAGAGAGTCAAAACTGTCCAGGATGCTTGGAGGTTATTTAAAAACACAGTAATAAAAGCTCAGCTGGAATGTGTTCCACAGGTTAGAAAAGGCAGCACCCAGTCCAAAAGAAAGCCACCATGGTTAACAAGAGAGGTTGAGGAAATTATCAGAAAAAAGAAAATGTCTTTTAGAAAATGGAAGTCCAGTTTGGCTGATGAAGAATATGAGAGGCAACACAAATGGTGGCAAAAGAGAAGCAAGTTAGCTGTAAGGGAGGCAAAAAAGGATTATGAGGAACACATGGCTATGAACATCAAGACCAGCAACAAACAGTTCTTCAAGTACATCAAAAGCAGGAAGCCAGCAAGGGAAGCGGTAGGCCCGTTAGATGACAAAGGAACAAAGGGTGTGCTAAAAGATGGCAGGGAGATTGCAGAGAAGCTGAATGAATTCTTTTGCATCTGTCTTCACTCCAAGAGGAGGTGAGGAACATTCCTGCACCCTGAACCAAGCTTCTTAGGAGGCTTAATCTGAGGAACTAGCTAAGATAGTGGTAGACAAGGAAGAAGTTCTGGCAGCCATTGATAAACTAAATGTTACCAAATCCCCTGGCCCAGATTGCATTCACCCAAGAGTTCTTAAAGAGCTCAAGTATGAAATTGCTGATCTTCTCACTTTAATATGCAACTTATCCCTGAAATCAGGCTCCATCCCTGAAGACTGGAAGATGGCCAATGTCACACCAATCTTTAAGAAAGGATCTAGGGGAGACCCGGGAAATTACAGGCCAGTCAGTTTAACATCTGTTCCTGGTAAATTAGTAGAATCTATCATTAAAGATAAAATTATAAAACATGTAGAAAAGCAAGACCTGCTGAGAAAGAGTCAGCATGGCTTTTGCAGAGGCAAATCCTGTCTTACAAACTTACTAGAGTTCTTTGAGGGTGTAAACAGGCATGTGGACAGGGGTGAACCGGTGGACATTGTCTACTTGGATTTCCAAAAGGCTTTTGACAAAGTTCCTCACCAGAGACTGTTGAGAAAACTCAGCAATGAAGGAATAAGAGGGAAAGTCCTCCTATGGATTAAAAACTGGTTGAGAAACAGGAAACAAAGAGTGGGTGTAAATGGGAAGTTCTCACAATGGAGAGATGTCGGGAGTGGTGTCCCCTAAGGATCCGTTTTGGGACCAGTGCTCTTTAACCTATTCATAAATGACCTGGAAGTAGGGGTGGGTAGCGTGGTGGCCAAGTTTGCAGATGATACCAAATTAGGTAGGGTGGTGAGAACCACAAAGGATTGCAAAGAGCTCCAAGCGGACCTTGATAAATTAGATGAGTGGGCTCAGAAATGGCAAATGCAGTTCAATGTAGCAAAATGTAAAGTGATGCACATAGGGGCAAAAAATCCAAACTTCACATACACGCTACAGGGGTCAGTGCTATCAGTCCCAGACCAGGAAAGGGATTTAGGCGTCTTAGTTGATAGTTCCATGGGAATGTCAACTCAATGCATGGCAGCTGTGAAAAAGGCAAACTCTATGCTGGGGATCATTAGAAAAGGAATTGATAATAAAACTGCAAAGATTGTCATGCCCTTATATAAAGCAGTGGTGCGACCGCACTTGGAGTACTGTGTCCACTTCTGGTCGCCGCATCTCAAAAAGGATATTGAGGAGATAGAAAAAGTGCAGAGAAGGGCAACAAGGATGATTGAGGGACTGGAGCACCTTCCCTATGAGGAGAGGCTGCAGCGTTTGGGACTCTTTAGTTTGGAGAGGAGGCGGGCTGAGGGGGGATATGATTGAAGTCTACAAAATTATGCATGGGGTAGAAAATGTTGACAGAGAGACATTTTTCTCTCTTTCTCACAATACTAGAACCAGGGGACATTCATTGAAAATGCTGGGGGGAAGAATTAGGACTAATAAAAGGAAACACTTCTTCACGCAACGTGTGATTGGTGTTTGGAATATGCTGCCACAGGAGGTGGTGATGGCCACTAACCTGGATAGCTTTAAAAGGGGCTTGGACAGATTTATGGAGGAGAAGTTGATTTATGGCTACCAATCTTGATCCTCTTTGATCTGAGATTGCAAATGCCTTAACAGACCAGGTGATCGGGAGCAACAGCCGCAGAAGGCCATTGCGTTCACATCCTACATGTGAGCTCCCAAAGGCACCTGGTGGGCCACTGCGAGTAGCAGAGAGCTGGACTAGATGGACTTTGGTCTGATCCAGCTGGCTTGTTCTTATGTTCTTATGTTCTTATGATGAAAATCAAGATAATTCATACAACAATATTCCCCATTACTTATGTATGAATGGGGAAGTTGGGCAGTGGCAAAGGCTGATAGGAAGAAAGTTATTTAATCTTAAATGTGGGGCTGAATGAGAGTTTTATAAAAACCACAGACAGCCAAAAGGACAAATCAGTGGGTTCTGTATCAAATCAAGCCTTGATGGGTTCAAGGTGAAGAAGAAGAAGAAGAGGAGGAGGAGGAGGAGGAGGAGGAGTTTGGATTTATATCCCCCCTTTCTCTCCTGCAGGAGACTCAAAGGGGCTTACAATCTCCTTGCCCTTCCCCCCTCACAACAAACACCCTGTGAGGTAGGTGGGGCTGAGAGAGCTCCGAGAAGCTGTGACTAGCCCAAGGTCACCCAGCTGGCATGGGTGGGAGTGTACAGGCTAATCTGAATTCCCTAGATAAGCCTCCACAGCTCAGGCAGCAGAGCTGGGAATCAAACCCAGTTCCTCCAGATTAGATACATGAACTCTTAAGTTAACCTTCTACGCCACTGCTGCTCCCACCTAAAGAGATTCCACTTAAACATCAGGAAAAACTTCCTGACATTAAGGACTGTTCAACAGTGGAATGTACTGCCTCAGGGTGTGGTGGAGTCTCCTTTTTTGGAGGTTTTGATTTTGTGTTCCTGCATTGCAGGGGGTTAGACATGATGGCTCTTGGGGTCTCTTCCAACTCTATGATTCTAAGCCTGAATGCTCCCTAGAGAAATAACTGAACTGATTAGGGTTGGTCAATACTAAAAAAATTCGGTAAAATTCGGATTTGGGTATTTTGGGGCATAAAATGATTTGTATGCCCGAATCCAAATCATAGCCGATTCTGATATACCCGAAAATTCGGGTAAATCCGAAAAATTCGGGTCCGTTTTATTATTTTTTTGAATTTTTGGTGTTTTTACACGTTTTGGCCTTCAGGGGACGCAATTTTAAAGCTAGCGGCACCAAAATTTCAGGATATCATCTGGAGACTGTCCTGATGAGTCTCTCCAAGTTTGGTGCAGTTTGGTTCAGGGGGGGCAAAGTTATTGACCCTCAAAAGGGGTGCCCCATCCCCCATTGTTTCCAATGGAAGCTAGCAGGAGATGGGGGCTACACTTTTGAAGGTCCATAACGTTGGACCCCTGAACCAAACTTCACCAAACTTGGGGAGTATCATAGGGACAGTACATTTATGATACCCCGAAATTTTGGTGACAGTAGCTCTAAAACTGCACCCCTCACAGTCACCCAAAGAAATTTCCCCAGATTCTGTGCTCTGTAGTGGCTGGCTGGCTCCATTGCTGTCAATGGGGAATTTCTGGTGGAGGGCTGTGGAGTGCACATTTCTCATGGTAAACCCACAAAACTTTCAGGGTGTCTTCAGGAGAGTCTCTTCATGACACCATCCAGGTTTGGTGACCGTTGCTTCAAGGGGTTCAATGTTATGGGTAGGGTCCATCTCCCACTGCCCCCATAAGCAAAGTTCCTCAAACCTGGATGGTGTCATCCAAAGACTCTCCTGAAGATACCCTGAACATTTTGTGACTGTACCTTGATAAATGTGCACCCCACAGCCCTCCACCAGAAATTCCCCATTGACAGCAATGCAGAAGTCACTGCAGAAAAAAGAACCTTGGGCAAATTTTTGGGGGTGCCTGCAGGGGCGCATTTTTAGACATATCAGCACCAAAATATCAGGGTATCATCAGGAGACTGTCCTGATGACACCCCCACACTTGGTGCAGTTTGGTTTAGGGGGGCCAAAGTTATGGACCCTCAAAATGGTAGCCACCATCTCCTTAGCTCCTCATTGGAAAGAATGGGGGATAGAGGCCCCCCTTGGAGGGTCCATAACTTGCGCCCCCCTGAACCAAACTGTACCAAACTTGGTGGGGTGTCATCAGGACAGTCTCCTGATGATACCCTGAAATTTGGTGCCACTAGCTTTAAAAATTCCGGTTTTCATGTTTCACCGCTCCTGCACATGAAGCCTGCTGGAGTGAGTGAGCGGTGAAACACGCAAAACCAGCATTTTTAAAGCTAGTGACACTGAACTTTCAGGGTAACATCAGGAGACTGTCCTGATGACACCCCCCCAAAGTTTGGTGCAGTTTGGTTCAGGGGAGCCAAAGTTATGGACTCTCAAAGGTGTTGCCCCTATCCCCTATCAGCTCCCATTGGAAACAATGGGGATAGTTGCACCCCTTTTGAGGGTCCATACCTGAACCAAACTGCACCAAACTTGGTGGGCAACATCAGGACAGTCACCTGATGATACCCTGATAATTTGGTGCCGATACATCTCAAAATGCGTCCCCTGTAGGCACTCTCAGAAATTTGCCCAAGATTCTTTGTTCTGCAGTGACTTAGCTGTATTGCTGTCAATGGGGAATTTCTGGTAGAGGGCTGTGAGGGTGCACATTTCTGAAGGAGTATGTCAAATTTTCAGGGTATTCAGAGAAAGTCTTTGATGACACCATCAGTGTTTGGAATTTTGCTTCAGGGGGTTTAATTCTGTGGGACCCAAAAAGGGGAGGGCCCATCCCCCACTCCCCCCTGAAGTCAAGTTCCCCGCCCCTGGATGGTGTCATCCAGAGACTCTCCTGAAGATACCCTGAAAGTTTTGTGGGTTTACCATGAAAATGTGCACCTCACAGCCCTCTCAGAAATTCCCTATTGACAGCAATGCAGCTAAGTCACTGCAGAAACAAAGAATCTTGTGCAAATTTCTGGGGGTGCCTGCAGGGGGTGCATTTGTAGATGTATCGGTACCAATATTTCAGTGTATCATCAGGAGACTGTCCTGATGATACCCTCCAAGTTTGGTGCAGTTTGGTTCAGGGGGGCCAAAGTTATGGACCCTCAAAAGGGTAGCCCTCATCTCCTTAGTTCCCATTGGAAAGAATGGGGGATAGGGACACCACTTTTGGGGGTCCATAACTTTGGCCCCCCTAAACCAAAATGCACCAAACCTGGAGGGTATTATCAGGACAGTCTCCTGATGATACTCTGAAAATTTGGTGCTGATATGTTTAAAAATGTCTCCCCTGCAGGCCGAAATGTGAAAAAAACACCAAAAAATAAAAACGCAATTCGGCTGGTAATCCGAATCCCATGGATTCGGATCTGTTTGGATTCGGACAGCTCAGATTCGGCCCCTGCTCATCCGAATCCGTCCGAATCCATGCAGATTCGGTAAAAATTCGGATTTGGACTGTCCGAAAAACAGCTGGGTGCACAGATAACTGGCTCACAAGTTCTCAGGATCTGGCAGTAGGTGATGTGAAAGACCTCTGCATGAGAACCAGGAGAACCACTACCAGTGATAGCAGACAGTGGTTGATTCCCCACTGCAGAGTCAACTAGATTCGACCCGGTTCCCTGAAAAAAAAAACCTGACATGGGTCGACTCCATTGTTACTCCCCACAGCAGCCGAGTTCGCCCCACCAGAGCTGAGCTCAGAGGGCGGGATCACCTCAGCGCCTCTTCTGCTCTTTGTTCCCGATTGGCTGTCGTGTTACCATGGGAACGTGAACGTGCGTCCGTTTTTTTTACATAACGGCAACATAGCCACAAATCAGTGCTCTATGTAGCTAAAAACAGCGTGTAAACGTGTGCTGTTTATATGTATGGCCATCGCTTCGTATACAAGAAGGATTTTTTTTAAAGGGCACACTTTTCCCCGCCATGAGTCTTTCGTTCTGAGCATGCCCAAAACACTGAACTGTGATTGGCTGACCGGAGGGAACAGTTCCTCGATGATTCCCCACTTTACCAGCTTCAACCTGAGTTCGACCTAGGTTCGCTGAAAATGTTGTACCTCCCTGAGGGAGTTGGAATTTAACAGTTTGAGGGGGTGAAGCTGGGACGGAACCGTGTTGAACTCAGTAGCTGTAGGGAATATCTAAGTCAAACCTAGGTTGAACCTAGGTCAAATCTGCCAGTGGGGAATTGACCAGTGATGACTTTGACAAATAAATGTTTTCTCTCAGCATAAGGCAGCTTAATGTGTTCATGCATTCATCCATGATTCCTCCACAAGAAGTGCACAGTGTGAATTATGGAATTGGCTACTTGGGGAGGTAGTAAGCTCTTCTTCGCTGGAGGTCTTCAAGCAATGGCTGGATGAACACTCGTTGGCTGATTCTGCAGGGAGCATTGGGTTGGGCTGGATGGACTGCATGGTCCCTTCCAACTCTATGATTCTATGTGGCTTGACTCACCCTTCCTTCCTTCCTTCCTTCCTTCCTTCCTTCCTTCCTTCCTTCCTTCCTTCCTTCCTTCCTTCCTTCCTTCCTTCCTTCCTTCCTTCCTTCCTTCCTTCCTTCCTTCCTTCCTTCCTTCCTTCCTTCCTTCCTTCCTTCCTTCCTTCCTTCCTTCCTTCCTTCCTTCCTTCCTTCCTTCCTTCCTTCCTTCCTTCCTTCCTTCCTTCCTTCCTTCCTTCCTTCCTTCCTTCCTTCCTTCCACTTCTCCAGTTTCGAGAGGGGTGGCAAGGGGCCGTAAAAACCAGTTATACAGCCGGTAAAAATGCGGTAATAAATAAAAAAATTAAAAGCTGCAAATCCATGGCCTGTAATGCATATTTTATGACAAGCCCCCTTCCCCTCCCCATTCCCCCAGTTGTTAAAATCTCTATAACCCAGTGATGTATGTGTGTTTCCTTGAGGAAGGTGCTATGTGGCTGGGAGGCAGGGCGAGTTGCCTGCGAGATGGCAGCTGTAGGGTAACAACCTGTTTTCCCATAAAAAGGGAGAGTAAATGGGCACATAAATTCGGTATAAACTGTCAACGTGGCAGCTATGCTAACACCCGCTCAGCTCTCCCCCTGGAGCCTTGTTGGCGTAGGCACCTTCATTTTTCAAACAATACACTTCAATTCACACAGCTCAGGGGGTTGGCAATGCAGAGGCATAGCTGCGGCTGGACCCTCCCCTCCCCTTGTATAAGTATGCAGCGTTTAAGGGATCAAAGCAGGGTAATTGTTTACAGAGGTGTCATGCATACTTAGACAATAAAAGAGAAAGAGAGAGAGAGAGAGAGAGAGAGAGATGGAGAAGAGACTGTAGCAGCTATCTCGAATGTCTGCACCAAAAGGAAACTGAAATAAAGAGTTAGCATGACAAGCTGGTTTGCATAACAAGGGAGGGGTGCTCCCCACCACAGCGCCACCCACCCTCGCCCTGCCCCAGAATGCCCCCACCACAGCCAGGCCATGTCCCCGCCGTGGATCCACCCGGGGCATCACACCCCACTGTCCCGTGGGCATTACACCACTGCCATTCCTTCGACATCTCCCCCTCTAAGGCCCCTTCCGCACAGCAAAACAGAAGCAGTTGAAAGGCGGTTTACATGAACCTGTCTTCTTCGCCCCGGCCCATTCACATGGCTGGCTGTCCCATGGAACAGGGCCATGAGAATAGGGTGCATGCCTTCACACAGAGGTACATGTTTGGGGGAGGTCCCTGCAAGCACAACTGACCCCCAGGGCCATGAAACTGCCTCTTGCCCAGAGGTGGGATCCAGCAGGTTCTCACAGGTTCCCGAGAGTAGATTACTAATTATTTGTGTGTGCCGAGAGGCGGTTACTAATTGGTGATTTTGCCATGTGATTTTTGCCTTAGTTACGCCCCTCCTCTCAGCAGTAGCGCGCAGAACTTGAAGCAGTCCAGCAGGAGCTGCACCAGCGTGCATGGCAGCCTGCACCTGCATGCATTCGTTTCCCGCCCAAGGACCAGCGCAGGAGCTGCGTCCTTGCCACAGCTCCGCCCAGGAATGCCCCGCCCCCGGAATGCCTGGCCACGCCCCTGTCGTGCCCCGCCCAGCCCCATTGGCGCTACACCACAGTTTGAATCCCACCACCATGGGAACCTGTTACTAAAATTTTTGGATCCCACCACTGCCTTTGCCCCTGTGTGGCTCCACAGATGGGAGCCGGGGACTGCGAGTCTCTTGTTGGAAGAATAATAATGAGGACGTTGTAAACCACAATGTGGTTTCACCATCTACCAGGGAGTGGGGACCACTATGTTATTAAATAAATCATTTCAGTCATTATATCCTTCCCACTGAAATGCCTTCTTAGCTGTGAATTGATTAGGTATAAGGTTGTCATTAGCCAACCTGCACTCCAAACAAAGATCCCTTGTGGATCACTCTGCGTGGAAGAATCCACCCAAAATATTTAATCAGAGCCAGTATTTATTTTATTTTATTTATTTATATATCACATTTATAAACCGCCCATCCCCGAAGGGCTCTGAGTGGTGTACACTAGGCCAGACACAATATTACATACGATTGGCCAAAAACAATACACAGAATAAATAAATTAAAACAGGTTAAAACAATTTACAAAATCCATAAAACAAGCAGCATCAGTACAATATATATAAAAGTAAGATTATAAAAGTATGGCACCCAGACCCAAGGCCAAACAGGGGGTAGAAGTCAGTTAGATGTTATATTGGGCGTGCCAATGATGGAATGGCACGCAACACAGGGGTATCCCAGAGGTATCCCAGTATTCAGCTGCTATTTCCCAGTTCTCCCTTAACAAACTCACTGTTGTCCATTGTACCACGTATTTGGAGAAGTACTTTCTCTTTATTTTGAGTTTCGGTAGCCAACAGTTATTGATTGACCAATCCTTTGTGAACATTCCCAATCATCTGAGCAAATGGCCATCACCACACCTCTAGACACACTTTACAGAAGTGACTCTGATCCTACTTCTGACCCATCCACTTTTTGGGGAAACTCTAAAGTCTTTCATTCTGATCTTCTGCTGCCTCTTGAAATCGAAATTCTGTTCCTTGGCTTCTGGGCATCGCCTTAACCATGATGTCATCCAGACTTTTTGTATGCATGATTTTCCCAGATGGATGCTCCAAATAGATTTTTCCAGGTGGATGCTCACTCTGTTTGCAGTTGAATATTGTCTATGCAAGCTTTGTTGTTTTCTTGCTCCTGGGACCGGGAGGAGGGGGAAATTAGCAGTCGCTGGTAGAATTCTATCTTGGGTCAAAGGCTCTGCTCTGACCTGGATGAAGTGATTGTAGTGATTAAGAGCAATGGACTCTAACCTAGAGAACCAGGTTATATTCCCTGCTCCTTCACTTGAGAAGCTGTGGCCCAGTATGCATGGAATACTTACCTCAGGGCTTTTCACTGCACACTGGGGTTGTAGTGAGGTCTCCTCGTGTTTCTCTGTTTACACCCACCATTCCTTGCTGTGCAGCTTGCCTGCTGAACTCTCCCAGGACCGCTTTTCCTGGTTCTGTTAATTCTGCCTATCAGCTCACTTTTAAAGGCCCAGATCTCTTCACACACCATAGTTACGAGACTGCTGGCTTTGTTAAAGCCCTTTAAATTGCTGTTATATTGATATTGCTGTTATTACACTTATATATTTTAGCGTTTTCCCAAACCCCCAAAATAAAAGAGGCTAAGCAATTCCCTGGACCATACGTTGCTAAAAAAATGAGACCATGTCCTCAAACTGATATTCTTCCCCCCACCGCTGCACGCACGCACGCGACGCGACGCGACGCGACGACGCATCGCGACGCGACGCGCGACGCGACGCGACGCGACGCGACGCGACGACGCGACGCCACGCACGCACGCACGCACGCACGCACACGTTTAACAGCAGCTGCAGGAAAATAGAGGGCCTGACACCCCCCCACACAAAAATGAAAGAAGCTAAGTAATCCCTGGACCACACTCTGCTGAAAAATGGGACTATGTCTTAGAACTGGTATTCTCTCTCTCCCTTCACTCCACACAGACCACATACACACTTCCTGTCATTGCTACAGCCGTGGGAGGAGAGGCAGGCTTGTTATTTCAATATTCCTTGGTATTTCAATGTTCCTAGATCAGATCTCTCATTATTTCTCTGGAAATTGAAATAAAGTTTTACAATGTCCTTGTGATTATTCTTCCCGTACTCTCTTCAAAACAGACATCTTGTGAGGAATAGAAAAACTGTGAAAACTGTGATTAGCCCAAGGTGATTTTGTGCGGAGGAGCAGGAGAACAAATCCAGTTCACCATGTAAGAGTCTGCCACTCATGGGTAGGATATACCACCAGGGTGATTTCATGCGGAGGAGCAGGAAAACTGTGATTAGCCCAGCAGGTTTCGTGCGAAAGAGCAGGAGGACAAATCCAGTTCACCATATAAGAGTCTGCCACTCATGTGTAGGAGTGGGGAATCAAACGCAGTTCTCCGGATCAGAGTCCACTGTTCTTAATCACTACACCACGCTGGATCTCAAGTACTTCCTAACTCTCAGGAAGTAGTAACAGGATTGGAAATAGCAGGTAGTATGATGTAAGGAAAATATAGGGGACTTCTGTGGTTCTCAGAAGTCCCCTAGGCCAAAGGCAGTGTGTAATGCCTTTCTCAAATTTCAGACCTAAACCACAATCCTCACTGTGGATTTCATATTTCTTTTATTTCCATCTCCTTTTTGATTCTTTTAAGAATCCTGGGAGTCCATCATATCCGACAGATCCTGGCACCAACGTTTTCTTGCCCGCAGCGGTAACAGCAAAGGATATACCACCACGGCACTCGGCAGGAAGAGTTCCCCTTTAAATAAAGTATGTTTCAAACTCTGTGAACTTCAGGTAGGTTTAGACACCAGCTTGGACGGCGAGCTTGCAGATATTATGTGGGGTCAGGGCTTTCGGTTTTATTTTAATCATCTTGCCTGCAGCTAAATCCCCACAAGCTGTGATCCAATCAGATCTCCGGGGTCACCTCAAGCTGTGATCTTGTCAGAATTCATCAGTGAGAAAAGGCTGGGATGAGGAACTGCCCTGATTGGAAGCTCCATGGGAGCACTGAGGTAAAAGAGCCAACGATGGAGTCTCACACAGTCGAAATAATCCATCTGAGCAGCAACACACATATTCACGCAACTCAAAAAAAACCCCCGAGAAGTTGAAGGCCCGCTGGATCCAAACAAAGGTCCTACGAGTCCCGCATTCTGTTTCCAGTAACAACTGTCAAGCTGCCTCCCGGAAGTGCTTAAACCAGGGCATGACATTTCTCGAGTTGGGGTGCTGTGTGGTTTCCGGGCTGTATGGCCGTGTTCTAGCAGCATTCTCTCCTGACGTTTTGCCTGCATCTGTGGCTGGCATCTTCAGAGGATCTGATAGTAGGAATGGAAAGCAAGTGGAGTATATATACTGTGAGGTCAAAAGGTGAGGCCATCTGAATAGTAGCCTGGCATGTGAGTCACAAAGAAGTCTGTAGCCTGGGAGTAACAATGAGGATAGCAAGGTCAATAGGTGAATGCATCTGAATAGAAGTATCCTGGTCTTTGTTTCCTTGGTTGTTATTGTCTATAGTTGTCCTGTGTTTGTGTGGAGCTGATTAGTCACTGTCTTGATTCTAGAGTTTTTCAACACTGGCAGCCAAATTCTGTTCATTTTCATGGTTTCTTCCTTCCTGTTGAAGTTGTCCATGTGCTTGTGACTCTTTGTGACTCACATACTAGGCTACTCTATTCAGAGAGCCTCACCTTTTGACCTCACAGTATATATACTCCACTTGCTTTCCATTCCTACTATCAGATCCTCTGAAGATGCCAGCCACAGATGTAGGCGAAACGTCAGGAGAGAATGCTGCTAGAACACAGCCATACAACCCGGAAACCACACAGCACCCCAGTGATTCCGGCTGTGAAAGCCTTCGACAATACATTTTCTCGAGTTGTTTGTCATCACATTTAGCATTATGAACACGGAGGTTACATTTCGATATCCTAGCTCGAGGCTGTGGGTAGACCGCCACGAAACCTTGGATCCGGCCTAATTTAATCTCCCAAAGTTGTTGAGTGGATAAAATGGAGAAGAAATTGAGGCATGAGATCCACTGGACTCTTAAAAGAAGAAGCAACTCTGCCCTTCTCCAAAGTAGCTATTGTGTATATCCTAGAACAGTGATGGCGAACCTTTTCGAGACCGAGTGCCCAAATTGCAACCCAAAACCCACTTATTTATCTCAAAGTGCCAACATGGCAATTTAACCTGAATACTGAGGTTTTAGCTTAGAAAAAATGGTTGGCTCCGAGGCATGCGTTACTCGGGAGTAAGCTTGGTGGTAGTCAGCGGCCTTGCTTTGAAGCAACTGTGCAACTCTTCCAACAGGTGAATCATGACCCTAGGAGGGTTTACACAGAAGCAAGCCCCATTGCCAGCAACCAAGCTTACTCCCTGGTAAAGAATTGCGCTTTAGTTCTTCGCATGAAAATCAGTGGGGTTTAAAGTGCTTCCCCAAAACTAGGTCTTTGGTTTAATGCTAATAATTGAGCCCAGCGGCCCAGGTCAACCTAGATGTGTGGGGGGTGGCCGATTGTTTGTGCGTGCCCACAGAGAGGGCTCTGAGTGCCACCTCTGGCGCCCGTGCCATAGGTTCATCACCACTGTCCTAGAACCATAGAGTTGGAGGAGGCCATACAGACCATCTAGTCCCGTGGTGGCGAACCTTTGGCACTCCAGATGTTATGGACTACAATTCCCATCAGCCCCTGCCAGCATGGTCAATTGGCCATGTTGGCAGGGGCTGATGGGAATTGTAGTCCATAACATCTGGAGTGCCAAAGGTTCACCACCACTGATCTAGTCCAACCCGCTGCTCCATGCAGGATCAGCCTACAGCATCCCTGACAAGTTTTCACCAGCCACTGTTTGAAGACTGCCAGACTGCTCACCATTTCCCTAGGTAGCCATTTCCACTGCTGAACTACTATGACTGTCAAAACAAGTTACGAATATCCAGCTGGCACCTTTCTGCTCATCATTTATACCCACTATACCAAGTGTGTTCTCTGCAGTGAGTAGGAACATCTTCCTGTCCTCCTCTAAGTGAACAGCCTTTCATATACTTAAAGAGAGCAATCATAACCCCCCCCCCCCCGTCCAACCTCCTCTTCTTCAGACAAAACATTCCCATTCCCTCAGCCTTTCTCATATGTCACTATGGTCTCCGGATCCCTGATCCTCTTTGTCACTCTCTTTTGCTTCCCCTTGTGTTAAAGGCCATCAATTCACTTCTGACGTAGGGAGACCCTACGAATGAATGATCTTCAGAGCATCCTGTCATTAGCAGCCTCATTCAGGGGTTGCGAACTGAAGGCCATGGTGTCCTAGTGGTTAAGAGCAGGTGGATTTCTCATCTGGAGAACCGGGTTGGATTATCCACTCCTCCACCTGAGTGGCAGAGGCTTGTCTGGTGAACCAGATGTGTTTCTGCACTCCTCCATTTCAGCTGAGTGTCCTCGGGCTAGTCACAGTTCTTCGGAACTCTCTCAGCCCCACCTACCTCACAAAGTGTCTGTTGTGGGGAGAGGAAGGGAAAGGAGCTTGAAAGCCACCTTGAGTCTCCTTACAGGAGAGAAAGGCGGGATATAAATCCAAACCCCTCCTAAGAACATAAGAACAAGCCAGCTGGATCAGACCAGAGTCCATCTAGTCCAGCTCTCTGCTACTCGCAGTGGCCCACCAGGTGCCATTGGGAGCTTACATGCAGGATGTGAAAGCAATGGCCTTCTGCTGCTGCTGCTCCTGAGCACCTGGTCTGCTAAGGCATTTGCAATCTCAGATCAAGGAGGATCAAGGTTGGTAGCCATAGATCAACTTCTCCTCCATCAATCTGTCCAAGCCCTTTTTAAAGCTATTCAGGTTAGTGGCCATCACCACCTCCTGTGGCAGCATATTCCAAACACCAATCACACGTTGCGTGAAGAAATGTTTCCTTTTATTAGTCCTAATTCTTCCCTCCTCCTCCTCCTCCTCCTCCTCCTCTTTAGTGAATAGATCCATCTTCTGTGGTGGCCTCCTCTTTCTCAGCTGCTTTCAACTTTTCCTAGCATGGCTGTCTTCCCCAGTGAGTCTTGTCTTCTCATGGCTATCCATACAATTACAATATCAGTCTCAGAGCTATCAACATAGTTGTCCATGCATGCCATATCCATTCTATGTCCACCTATCCATCCTTTTATAGACTCATAGAATCATAGCGTATGATTAGGAATAGGAATCATAGGAATATGCTGCCACAGGAGGTGGTGATGGCCACTAACCTGGATAGCTTTAAAAGGGGCTTGGACAGATTTATGGAGGAGAAGTCGATCTATGGCTACCAATCTTGATCCTCTTTGATCTGAGTTTGCAAATGCCTTAACAGTCCAGGTGCTCGGGAGCAACAGCCACAGAAGGCCATTGCTTTCACCTCCTGCACATGAGCTCCCAAAGGCACCTGGTGGTCCACTGTGAGTAGCAGAGAGCTGGACTAGATGGACTCTGGTCTGATCCAGCTGGCTTGTTCTTATGTTCTTATGTTCTTATGAGTTGGATGAGACCCCAAACACCATCAAGTCCAACCCCCTGCAACACAGGAACACACAATCAAAGCACTCCTGACAGATGGTCATCCAGCCTCTGTTTAAAAACCTCCAAAGAAGGAGACTCCACCACACTCCGAGGTAGTGCATTCCACTGTCGAACAGCCCTGTCAGGAGGTTTTTCCTGATGGTTAGGTGGAATCTCTTTTCCTTCATCTTGAACTCCTGATCCTGGTCTCTGGAACAGCAGAAAACAAGCTTGCTCCCTCAACCACATAGATAGCAAGTTGCAGACTCCCACCACCATCCCCCTCCAATGTATGGGCCTTTCCCCACTTCCCTTAAGCCCCGCGCTACTTGAGCCGGCATGGGTCCCCTCCCTACTCTATTGGTGGGCGGGTGACAGCTAGCCGCCCCAATGCTGCCACTGTCATGCCCCCTCAGTGCGCGGCATCCCAGGCGCTCTTCTTAAAGGCGCCTTTTGATGACCCCATGCAGAGCGCGGGGTTGTGGGGACGCTGAGAGCAGCGCGTGGCATGGGGGGGGGATGGAAGAGAGTGGGGAAAGGCCCTATGAAATGTTCTTCTGGTGGGCCAAGTTCTGATGTTCATGTTACAATAAACATAGGTGGGAGGGAGTTTGGAGGGATTTGGGAGAATGTTTTTCTAGTAAGTAAAGCCCTCGGCAGAGAAGAGAGTGTTAACAGAGAGGAGAGGGGATCTAAAGTATACAGGTTAGCTTTTTAAGCCGTTGAGGTTTGGAAAGCCTTTTCTTTGTGAAACGGCTCACAATGGGAGCCCAGAGTCTTTGCCGAGAAAGCCGAGTGACCTTTTCAAAGTGTTAGGTATTGTTTATTTTGATTTGGAGAAGTCCATTTTGTGTGTGCAGGAAAAGAGAGGAAGGGAGGGGTTTTGTTAACTTGGCAAAGGGGTTTCATTGCTTTGGAATTTTTTGGTTTCACGTTCAGTGCAGTATATGCTGTATCTTGCAGGGAAGAGTTGTATTTTTGTCCCCTAAGGGTGTTTCGAACCCTCCTGAGAAGTGTTGTCAGTCAACCTAAAATCACTTTGGCTTCTGTTAAAATGCCTCGAAGGAGGAATGGCTGAACACATTTATTGTTATTACATTTCTAGGCTGCCCCTCACTTAGACTTCAAGCAGACTTTTGTCAGCAAGTTTTCCAGGACTGATTGGACATTGGCAGAGGTGTACCAGCAGGAAATGGTACCCGAGGCAAGACCTTAATTTTGTGTTCCCCCACTCCCTCCTCCGCCCAGCCCCAGAAGCAGTTTATGATTCCTTCCTTCCTTCCTTCCTTCCTTCCTTCCTTCCTTCCTTCCTTCCTTCCTTCCTTCCTTCCTTCCTTCCTTCCTTCCTTCCTTCCTTCCTTCCTTCCTTCCTTCCTTCCTTCCTTCCTTCCTTCCTTCCTTCCTTCCTTCCTTCCTTCCTTCCTTCCTTCCATTTCATGATTCATATGTTTCATTTTAGAGGTCAGAATAATTACAGAATAAATCTATGGCTGTTTTTGACTTGGCAGGTCTTCTGAAATTTCATCAGCTACTAACCGTTAAACACGTATGCTGCTGCGTTTCATCTGTCAAACACGGAATGCCATTACAAGTCAACTTTCAAGTACCATCAACTTTTATGAAATGAGAGGCAATAGTCCAAGCTTGTCCGATCCCAAGAGGTAAAGAAGGTTGGAACTTAGAAGGGAGATCTCTAAGGAAGACTCTGCAAAGAAGGCCATGACAAACCACCTCTGCTTCTCACTTGTTTTGAAAAACCCTTGCTGGGGTCACCGTACGTTGGCTGTGACTTGACAACATTTTGTTGTCATTATGCTTTGAAATTTTCACACAACGTCGCATTCGCATGGGCCAGGTTTCCATACTGTTTCCACACCTCCTGTTGTTTACATGTCACAACTGTGCCCGTTATTGTGTACATGCCACACCTGTGACAGTTGGAACCACAGTTCTGTTCCGCAACAGCGCCATCTGCTGGCCATCAAAGCAACACCCTCTGATACAAGGGAAACAACCATGTCTTCCTTGAAAACCACTGCCTTATGGAGTGAAAGGGATGGGGCGGGCCACCTGCACATGGCCCACCCACCCTAGCGGAGGAAGAAGAAGGTGAGGGAGGGTCCAAGGGTTTGCTGGACCAAACACTCTGAAATTTGAACACAACGTAGCCCATGTCTCCCAGAATGTTTTACACTAGATAATTCACCTGCAAGGGAAGGGAGCCTCCCAGCCACCTGAACATGGCCCACCCACCCTAGAAGAAGAAGGGGGACATTAGGGAGGGACAGGCCGCTGCCATGGCGCAAGGGGAACAGAGAGAGGAGGAGGGGCCCGCCCTCCCTTCCCTTGCAATCATTGTGCAATGACACATGTTTGAACCATTCGCTTCCCCTTTTCTTTCTTTTCCACTTCACCAGACTCAGCCACAGCAACGCGTGGCTGGGCCCGCTAGTGCATTATGAAATACCTCTGGATAGCAGTTGCTACTGTTAAGACTCGTAGCCATGACCTGGATAGCTGGTCAGATCTCAGAAGCTAAGCAGGGTCGGTCCTGGTTAGTGTTTGGGTGGGAGACCAACAAGGAAGCCACAAGGAAGACCCAACAAGTAAAACCCAAATCACTGTGTAGGGACAGGCAATGACAAACCACCTCTGTTCAGTGTTCATCTCTTGCCTTGGAAACCACACGGGGTCACCATAAATCAGTAGAAATTTGATGCCCGCCCCAAAGGAATAATCCACAAATAATTAAGGCAGCTCAAGCAAGGACAGCCAGATTTATCATGGCTATCAACATTTAAAAAAATACTTTTGCACATTACGGTTGAGATAATCATCTCCTTTTGCTTGATATCGGGATCTGTTTGCGTTGCTCTAATTAGAAAGCCATTTAAAACCCACATCGGTCATCTCGTATATCTCCCATACCTGCACAATTTTTTCCAGCGTGGCATCTACAAGGGCTATGTAACAAAAAAACCCTAATAACTTCATTTTTAATTAGTTGCCTGCATGGCCGTCTGTTCTAACCTCTCCGTTGTTCCCTCTCCGATCCATACCATTATTAACTCCTGATTTCTCCTAGTGGGTCTTAAAATGCCACTCACACTCTCTTCCCCGCTCCCTCAAACACACTTCCCCACAAGATTGCATCCAATAAAACAGGCAAAAGAAATGTCTACAGGTGATTTTAAACACAGTATGAGCAACACTCGTTTTATTTAGCCATTTATTTCGGAGAGTCATTATCAGGCCGTGTTAGGGTTTTTGTGTTTTTTTTTGTTTTTTGGGGAAAAAAATCCACCGGTGTGTGTGTGGGAGGGAGTCGTATATTTGAAAGGAAACAGCCGTATTTTCTGTCTGACAGCCCTAAAAATCGTTAAAGTATGAGTTTAAAAATAGGAGACCACAACTATTGACCATCGGTTTGCTTGGTGTCAAAATAGACTTGAGTGATTACAAAGGGAACTCAATCTATTTTGCTATCATGGCATTCCATTGCCTTTAAGACCATAATATACAGCAAAAGGGGATATAAAAGGACTGTTCTCGGAGTGACTATTCTTTGCATCACAGTGGTCTAACCGGAAAACTCAAAGTGAAAGAATACAACCTTTCATCATAAGTATCACAGACCTGGAGCAACATACAATGCACATTAAAAAAAAACCAACAACACTCAGCCATTACAGCGCTGACCCGCCATGTGCCGTAAAAAAAGAGGGTCGCGTCATTTACTGATCCCGATTTGCGTAAAGCGAGCAATCACCTGCAGCTGTTTCACCTCCTGCTGCGATCCCATCCCTTTGCATCAATCTGGATTCTGACCTGAATAGTAGACCTCCTGGAACGTCTGCCCTGTTGATCGGGGCACACCTGCACTATACATGTGTAGTGGTTCTATACCAGCTGAATTGTTGTGTCCATCCCCCGAGTTCTAACAGGGGAGAGACTGTGGCTCAGTGAAAGCACCTGGGCCGGGCGTGCAGAGGGCCCAGGTCCAGTCTCCAACATCTCCAACTGAAAGGATCAGGTAGAAGTCGATGTGAAAGACCTCAGTAACTCATGGGTAGAGCATTTGCTTGGCATGCAGAAGGCCCTAGATCCATGGTGGTGAACCTTTGGCACTCCAAATGTTATGGACTACAATTCCCATCAGCCCCTTCCAGCCTGGCCAATTGGCCAGGCTGGAAGGGGCTGATGGGAATTGTGATCCATAACATCTGGAGTGCCAAAGGTTCGCCACCACTGCCCTAGATCCAATATCCACAGTGGTGGGATCCAAAAATTTTAGTATCAGGTTCCCATGGTGGTAGGATTGAAACAGTGGCGTAGCGCCAATGGGACTGGGTGGGGCATGACGAGGGTGTGGCCGGGCATTCCAGGGGCGGGGCATTAATAATTTCTCTATTACTGTAAAAAACTCTTGCTGTAAAAATGTTCCTAATTTCCAGCTGGTATCTTTCTGTCCATAATTTAAACTCATTCTAGCCAGTCCTATCGTCTACTGCCAACAGAAACAACTATTTCTCCTCCAATTGACTGCCTGTCAAATACTTAATACGGTCAAATATTTAATTTTGTTTCTAGAAATCAAAAGAAGGATACTTTTCATAAACAAGGAACTTTACCATATTTCTAAAACATGTTTTCAAAACAGCCCAACAGGGAGAATTATCCCATTTTCTACCTTCGCTAACCAGCCACATAGGAAACCACAGGACTTTATGATTTTTGGACCTAATGGAATTTCTAACGGAAAAGCAGACCCAATTAGTAACCCCCTCTCGGCACACACAAATAATTAGTAACCCACTCTCGGGAACTGGTGAGAACCGGCTGGATCCCACCTCTGAATATCCAGCAATTCCAGCAAAAATGATCAAGTAGAAAGCAATATGTATCTTACTGGTAAAGCTCTTTGGTAGAGCATCTGCTCGGCATGCAGAGATCCCTCCTCCAACATCTCCAGCTGAAAGGATCCGGTAGAAGTTGATGTGACAGACCTCAGTAACTCATGGGTAGAATGTGGAATGTGGTTTCCAGGTCACAGCCTGCAACCTCAGGAGCATTTGAGGGGCGGGAACTGTTGTGTCACTGTGATGCCAGTGCACTGACATCACTTCCCGTGAAAACAGGAAGTGATGTTTTGACATCTACAGAGAAGGCTCAAGACTTATGGAGTCTGGACTTATGAAGGCTTATGGAGTGTGGAAAAGTTAAGAACATAAGAACATAAGAACAAGCCAGCTGGATCAGACCAGAGTCCATCTAGTCCAGCTCTCTGCTACTCGCAGTGGCCCACCAGGTGCCTTTGGGAGCTCCCATGCAGGATGTGAAAGCAAGGGCCTTCTGCTGCTGTTGCTCCCGAGAACCTGGTGTGCTAAGGCATTTGCAATCTCAAATCAAGGAGGATCAAGATTGGTAGCCATAGATCGACTTCTTTTCCATAAATCTGTCCAAGCCCCTTTTAAAGCTATCCAGGTTAGTGGCCATCACCCCCTCCTGTGGCAGCATATTCCAAACACCAATCACACGTTGCGTGAAGTGTTTTCTTTTATCAGTCCTAATTCTTCCCCCCAGCATTTTCAATGAATGCCCCCTGGTTCTAGTATTGTGAGAAAGAGAGAAAAATTTTCTACCCCATGCATAATTTTGTAGATTCTTAATCCATATCCCCGTCAGATGTCTCTTTCTCCAAACTAAAGGAGTCCCAAGCGGCTGCAGCCTCTCCTCATAAGGAAGGTGCTCCAGTCCCTCAATCATCCTCATTGCCCTTCTCTGCACTTTTTCTATCTCTTCGATATCCTTTTTGAGATGTGGCGACCAGAACTGAACACAGTAATTCAAGTGCAGTAGCGACCACGGCTTTATATAAGGGCATGACAATCTTTGCAGTTTTATTCTCAATTCCTTTCCTAATTATCCCCAGCATAGCGTTTGCCTTTTTCACAGCTGCCATGCATTGAGTTGACATTCCCATGGAACTATCAACTAAGACGCCCAAATCCCTTTCCTGGTCTGTGACTGATAGCACTGACCCCTGTAGCGTGTATGTGAAGTTTGGAAGTTTTGACATCTACAAAGAAGGCTCAAGTTGGGACAGTTTGTTGTTCCTTGCTGCATTTTTCAGCTGGGTGCTTTCCGGCAACTTTCCATCAGCTTTGCAGCACGGGGAATAATATCACCATCAAAAGAAAAAACAAACAAGCACCGCCTCTATTCTTTTCAAGAATTGCCAGTTGCTGTTGTTTTCCAAAGGACACTGGAGGTGTCAGGCCCCAAACAACAAAATATAATTAACGAGCAATTTATTGTTGGTTTAAGTTTGGCTGCAGCGTTTCCAGATAGTTTTGGGAAAAAACAATTGTACTTAATAAGGAATGAGGATTGTCATCCCGCAGTATTCTGTTACTGAGATGCAAAGTTGACTTCTGCATAATTCTGCCTACAACTTTTCTGGCTTTGTTTCTTACTCACTGTTCTCATCGTACCCTTTTTAATCCCTTGAACCAAAGACTTGGGAAGTTTTTATTTATCCTTTTCCAATCTCCTTGCAAGGATCGTTATAATTAGCGGTTATAAATAGACACCTTGGCGCAGATTACGAAGTTTCTTCGTATTGACTCTTGGAGGAACTTTCGAGCTCTTCCAGTAATTGGAATGTATTTACCAGAAAACTGTATTTGTTCATCGGCCCATTAAAAGGAAAAGAGGAGATCCGTCTGCAGAAACCGCCTGCTAACCAGCAACCTTCAGTGCATTTAAATAAAACTTGCAATAAAGAAAACCCCCACAAAATATTATTTATGTCAGCTGGATACTGATGAAAAGGAAAGCTTTCAGGAGGTAGACAGAATCGATTTTTTAATTTTTTCCCCCTTCCAGGTATTTTTTAAAAAATATATGACAGAATGACACTTTCTTCACTCAGCCACTCAAGCTGAAGAATGACTGAGGAACCCAGTGAAGGTCAAATACATTTTTGTCCATCTGATGCTCGGTGAAAACAGACTTAACCCTCCTCTTTCGGTCCAAAGCTCTGTGGAAGTTTCCCTCTGCAGACTTAATGCAAGCGAACTGAAACACTTAGGAAGGTCACGAAATTTCCAGGCATTGACAACTTGGGAAAGTCATCTTGCCAACCAGCCCTGGAGGAGGAGGAGGAGGAGGAGGAGGAGGAGGAGGAGGAGAAGAAGAAGAAGAAGAAGAAGAAGAAGAAGAAGAGTTGGATTTCTATCCCCCCTTTCTCCCCTGCAAGGAGACTCAAAGGGGCTGAACATCTCCTTTCTCTTCCCCCTCCCCAACAAACACCCAGTGAGGTAGGTGGGGCTGAGAGAGCTCAGAAGAACTGGGACTAGCCCAAGGTCACCCAGCTGGCGTGCGTTGGAGTGCACAGGCTAATCTGAATTCCCCAGATAAGCCTCCACAGCTCAAGCGGCAGAGCTGAGAATCAAACCCGGTTCCTCCAGATTAGAGTACACCTGCTCTTAACCACTACGCCACTGCTGAATTATGGTTCTCAGTACTACCATGGCAAACAGTAGGAAATTTGAAAGGCATTGTCTGGAGAAGCATGGAGTTTGGTGAGGATGTTATCTCAATTTCAGTTGGGGATGTGTAACCTCTATCTGTGGGTTCTGTGGGGCAGAACTTGGAATGAGTTTGCAACAACAAATTTTAAAACAAAATGGTTTACTTTCTTAACATATAACATCAACATTTAACATCACACTTCAAGGTCCTGTTCAGGTTGCATTTCAAGTCCTTATATTTACAGTCTACTGATACTGCCAAGTCCAATTCTTCTTTGCAAGTGGGTTGGCTCCTGAAGACTCCAAGGGCCTGGTGAACAGGATTCAACATGATGAAGGTTTCCAGGAGAACTCTCACCCATTACAAACACAAAAAAACCCTGAAACAATAAACTCCAACATTTACAACATAGCAAAAAAATAATACCTTCCCATTAGTTCCCAACAACATTGCAGTTACCTTAACAAGGTGTTAAGGGCTTCTACAAATCAAGGTCCGAGTCTGGTAGCCCTATCTCCTCCAAACTAAATGAGCTCTGCAGCCTTCTGCTGCATTGAGTCTCCACCCCTTTCTGGGTCAACCCATTCTGAGCATGGGGGTTACAAATGCACACTCAAAGGTGTTTCCAATAGGTAGAAGGATGGGGGAAGGGGGCTTTGGGTACCGACGGGGCTGGGTTTTTCACCATCTGATGTGTTATTGCTGGTTACTACTGGTTGTTTTTTGTATTATTGTTATAGCTGTTTTACTGCTTGTTGTTCACCACCCTGAGCCCTGTGGGGGAGGGCAGGGTAGAAACTAAATTATAAATAAATATAAATAGAGAGACTACAGACATTCCTAGAGAATAGCCGCGTGGAGGCTATTTTTTGGTTCTGCTCCTCTGTTCCTCAGAGACAGGGAATTGGAAGTGGGGGCAGGTAATCCCCACCCTGGATGGGTAAATGTGGGGCCTACTCGGAATCTTTGCAATGGAAGAGCTTTCCTTTAGGACTGCCAGGATTCGATGCAGAGATACGTAGGTTGGTAGCAGGATGCATCTCAGCATGTATCGAGCACAGGTCTCTCCCCTTGAATCAGAGCCATCCTCACACATTTGGAGCAGCCCCAAGGGCTGCTGGTGTGATGCGGTTTCTTAAGAACAGCATCTTGATCTCTTTCATTCAGTGAGATCTCTTCAAACCATTCTAGGTTAAGTGGCATCTGTGTTTCTCTCAGATACAGGATCACAGTTCCCACCATCCCCTGCCAGCATGATGCTGGCAGAGGATGATGGGAACTGTAGTCCATAACATATGGAGGGCTGCGAGTTTGACATCTATGCTGTAGGCCCTTCCCCACTACTTTGGACTGCCAGTAAAGCAGACTATTGAGAAGCTAGTTCATTCCGGTTTCTATTATAGGTTTTGGCTGGCTTTGCCCACTAGTTTCAGCCAAAGGCCAAACATAGAAGACATTAGAAATTAGCAACCTTTTGTGTCGCAGCAAGGGAAGTTGGACATAAAGTTGGACATATGTATTTTATGTGCTGTTATTGGAACAGCTGTACTGTGAGCCACCTCGAGCCCTTTGGGGGTGAGACGGCCTATAAATCTAATTAATCATCATCATCATCATCATCATCATCATCATCATCATCATCATCATAGCAGTCCCAGGTGACAGCAGGGTCATTGAAAAAGAACACGAGAAGGTCACTAGATACCGCGATTTGAAAATCGAGCTTCAGCCGCCTATGGCAATAAAACCACCTGAGGTCGCCCCAGTGGTAATTGGCATGCTATGCCATCCTAAAAAACACCAGGGCAGCATCTTGAAACATCTTCTCGAATTGACAAAATTAACATCTGTCAAATTCAGAAGGCAGCCCTGCTGGGATCCGCACAAATACTACGCAGATACATTACAACTTCCTAGGCTTCTGGATGAGGCTCGAATTGTAACGAAGGCCAACAACCAGCTAAAGATCTGGCAGCTGTGAAATCTACAATAATAATAATAAACCCTGCCAGGTTGCATAAATAGTTGATGTCTGTTTATGTCTTTGTTTTTTTCCCCCATGTCCCTGAACAATTTACACAATCAGTGGAGACTAGAATGGCAGAAATCATAGAACCATGGAGTTGGAAGAGACCCCGAGGGTCATCAAGTCCAACCCCTTGCGATGAAGGAACAAACAATCAAAGCACCCCTGACATATGATCATCCAGCCTCTGTTTAAAAACCTCCAAAGGAGGAAATTCCACCACTCTCTGAAGCAGTGAATTCCACTGTCGAACAGCCCTGACAGTCAGAAAGTTCTTCCTTATGTTTAGGTGGAATCAAAGTGTTTTAGATGGACAAGTGGAAAAGGGCACATCTCCATTTTCATCTTCTCAACAGTCTCCATTTTCATTTTCTCAGCATCTTATTGGGACAAATATTGCAGGTGTGTGTCCGGTTCCACAGACCAGACAAGGAAACACCAATGTTCCTTTGCTCCTCAATGCTGGAACCCCAGACACCAGGTGTATTGTGTGATTGTAGAAGAAAGAAGAAGCGTTTGGATTTATATCCCCCCTTTCTCTCCTGTAGGAGACTCAAAGGGGCTGACAATCTCCTTGCCCTTCCCCCCTCACAACAAACACCCTGTGAGGTGGGTGGGGCTGAGAGAGCTTCGAGAAGCTGTGACTAGCCCAAGGTCACCCAGCTGGCATGTGTGGGAGTGCACAGGCTAATCTGAATTCCCCAGATAAGCCTCCACAGCTCAGGCGGCAGAGCGGGGAATCAAACCCGGTTCTTCCAGATTAGATACACGAGCTCTCAACCTCCTACGCCACTGCTGCTCCTATGGATTGTACCTATGGATGCTATTGGAAGTCCAAAGCAGGTTCGATATGAATTGTCATAGGTTCATTTTGTTTATGCTGTTTGGAGCAATCAGTCTTTCTTTGCTTACTGGTTTCTGTTTTGTAGCATGGAATTTTTCCCCATCAGGTATATGCATTTATCAATGTGATCTGCACATGAATAAACAGGACTGTACGTTATCCGTATAGTAGAAGTAGAGTCGGCGCTCATTGTGCATGCAAATTCCCTATAAACGGCAATTAAATTGCATAAAATTGAGTAAAAGAAAGAAGTAAATCATCAGTGCCAACAAGAAAAGCGGATGGAGGAAAACCATTCACTGTAATAGCTTACGGGAACAAGATGATACAGATAAGGCTATACAAATCCATCTGTGTGTCTGTGCATACTTTTGAAATAAAACTATAAGGTGCTATGGTGCTTCATTAAGGTAGAGATGGGAGAGACACATTAGGTGGTCTCTCGGGTTCCTTGTCTGTTCATTTCAGATTTGACGTGGTGGGGACTCAACCAAGTGTTTCGACGAGAGGTTTCGAAATTGTGCCCCTCGATTTCCCAGGCTCCACCTCTCACTGTGCAAAAACACTCCAGTGGGAGGCTTACAGAGGTGGGATCCAGCAGGTTCTCACAGGTTCCTGAGAGTAGGTTACTAATTATTTGTGTGTGCCGAGAGGGGGTTACTAATTGGGGATTTTGCCATGTGATTTTTGCCTTAGTTACACCCCTCCTCTCAGCAGTAGCGCGCAGAACTTGAAGCAGTCTAGCAGGAGGTGCACCGTGCGTGGCAGCCTGCGCCTGTGTGCATTCGTTTCCCACCCAAGGACCGGCGCAGCGGCTGCGTCCTTGCCACAGCCCCGCATAGGAATGCTCCCCCTGGAATGCCCAGCCACGCCCCCGTCGTGCCCCACCCAGCCCCATTGGCGCTACGCCACAGTTTGAATCCCACCACCATGGGAACCTGTTACTAAAATGTTTGGATCCCACCACTGGAGGCTTATTATTGTCAGCAGTAAGTTGTAGCCTTTTGGTACAGCTTTGGTTTTCTACCTTGTGGTTGTGTACCACCCCCTTTTTCTCAATATGGTGCAATAACCTTTTCAGCTGACTTTAATCTCTCAGGATAGCCTGCCTGGCCCCATCCAGTCTAACACACAGTTGTTCCACCTACTGATTGGGCATTTATGGCATTTTTGAAACCATAAATCAGCAGGTTGAGAGCAGCAGTGGCATAGGAGGTTAAGAGCTCGTGTATCTAATCTGGAGGAACCGGGTTTGATTCCCCGCTCTGCCGCCTGAGCTGTGGAGGCTTATCTGGGGAATTCAGATTAGCCTGCGCACTCCCACACATGCCAGCTGGGTGACCTTGGGCTAATCACAGCTTCTTGGAGCTCTCTCAGCCCCACCTACCTCACAGGGTGTTTGTTGTGAGGGGGGAAGGGCAAGGAGATTGTAAGCCCCTTTGAGTCTCCTGCAGGAGAGAAAGGGGGGATATAAATCCAAACTCTTCTTCCTCTTCTTCTTTGGGTAGAAATGTCAGTTTCAGAAGATGGAGAACGTTGTATGGTGCAAAATGAGTGGTGCTGCATCTTTCAGTACTTGGTTAATGCAAAGGAAGATGTTTTTTCTGTGAATCGTTCACAGTGTTTCTAACAGCAAATTACATTTCTTCCTCCAAAGAACACACCTCTGAATTTTTTTGTCTGTCCATCCCAGGCTAACATTCCGCTACTAACTGTGTTAATCAACTGACCGTAGGAGTTTTTGGTAAATTGTGGAAATTTAAATAGCTGGCAATACCTCCAGAAATCTCTTTACCTTCCTGGCTTTTCAGAAATTGGAGCCCTGGATGTAGTTGCCCGCACTGACTCAGCAACTGTCGGGAGATTTTGATGGCGTTGTTTGGAGAGGGTTTAGTTTGCGGAGGAAGTGGCCCTACTTCTGGGTGACATTCTAGGAATTTTCCCTGACCTTTCTGGTAAAAACTATAGATACATGGGCAGAGGTGGGATCCAACCAGTTCTCACCACTTCTCTAGAAGTGGTTACTAATTTTTTTTCTGAGTGCCGAGAATGGGTTACTAAAGCAACCTCCCTGCCCAATAGGGACTGGAGGTGCGTGTGTGCGGCGGCGCCCCTATTTGAATCCAGAGGTGGGATCCAGCAGGTTCTCACAGGTTCCCGAGAGTAGGTTACCAATTATTTGTGTGTGCCGAGAGTGGGTTACTTTCACTATGATTTTGCCACGCACGTTTGCCCCAGTTACACCCCTCTCCTCTCAGCAGCAGCTGGCGGAACTTTGAAGCAGTCTAGCAGGAGGTGCACCGGCATGCATGGCAGCCTGCTCGCGCGCATTTGTTTCCCGCCATGATCGGGCACAGCCCGCGCCCTGCCACAGCCCCGCCCCAGGAATGCCCCCCTCCTGGAATGCGCGGGCCACGCCGCGCCTCGGCCCAGCCCCATTGGCGCTATGCCGCAGTTTGAATCCCACCACCATGGGACCCTGTTACTAAAAATTTTGGATCCCACCACTGTTTGAATCCCATCACCAGCGGAACCTGTTATTAAAATTTTTGGATCCCACCACTGTACTGGGGGAATTCTTAGAGCACAGGTGTCAAACTTGTGGCCCTCCAGATGTTATGGACTACAGCTCCCATCATCCCCTGCCAGCATGATGCTGGCAGGGGATGATGGGAGCTGTAGTCCATAACATCTGGAGGGCCGCAAGTTTGACACCTATGTCTTAGAGTATCGCTATGAAGACCATTTTCCAGCCATTTTCTCGTCCCACTCCTCAGTTTCTCAGGGGTTGGGGATTGGAGCAAAGGATGGGAGTTTACCTGCTCTAGATGGGCAAGGTGTATGCCTGACTCACTTCCACTGGTCTTTGAAAGCAGAACTCTCCTATGAACTGTGCTGGTGCAACCATATAAAAGCCTGAGAAACAAACCAACCCCGTTTTCCTTCTTGTATCCTAAAGATGGAGCTCTTGCAAAAGGAGACAGCAGAAACCTCTCTCTCCTATTCACATCCAATCGGCCTGTGCTGAAACTAGGAGGCCTCTCTCTCCCCCCCCCTCCCCGCCCCCCAAAATGTGTCTTCCTTTCAATGTGGAACAATAAAAATTCTTATTATTATTATAGCAGCTGCGTGGCTGCGAAGATCCACGAAAAGGCTCTGACTGATATTAAGCACCTCGCCCTTCTTATTGTCTATTTCATGGGCTTTAGCTCCCCCGATTGCTAAAAACAGCCATCTGAAGACAAAAATCTCAGATTCGTTTTATTTTTATGACCATTATTATTCCCTCACAATAATAATAACCGTTTGCACTTAGACGGCAGCAGTCATCCAAGGATCCTGACAATGAAAAGGGAAAGGATGGGGGGGGGATGCGTGTGGGGAGAGAGAAAGCCATCAGCAAACTCTGTCGTTGGGGGACGACAGGAAATGTGCCTCTGCTGTCCCTGTGAAAGTTCTTTCTAACTGATTACTTGGGCTCCTAATTGCCCCCCGTAATGCACTCGGAGAAGCTGCAGAATTACAGAAGCATCCATGCCGGAGGGGCGAGGTTCAGTTCCCGGCTTTGCAAATTCCAGTTGGAACATGTAGAGCAGTGGTGGCGAACCTATGGCACGGGTGCCAAAGGTGGCACTCAGAGCCCTCTCTGTGGGCACGTGTAACCTCAGCTTGTGGGTTCTGTGGGGCACAACCTGGAATGAGTTTGCAATAACAATTTTTTAAAAACAAAATGGTTTACTTTCTTAACCTATAACATCAAACATCAACATTTAACATCACATTTCAAGGTCCTGTTCAGGTTGCATTTTCAAGTCCTTCTATTTACAGTCTACTGATACTGCCAAATTCTTCTTTGCAAGTGGGCTGGCTCCGGAAGACTCCCAAGGGCTTGATGAACAGGATTCAACATGATGAAGGTTTTCAGGAGAACTCTCACCCATTACAACCACAAAAAGCAACCCTTAACAAGGTGTTAAGGGCTTACAGAAATCAAGGTCCGAGTCTGGTAGCCTTGTCTCCTCCAACTACATGAGGTCTGCAGCTTTGAGTCTCCACCCCTTTCTGGGTCAACCCATTCTGAGCATGGGGGTTACACACGTGCAAACAAAGTCACCTCCCCCCCCCCAACACACACATCTAGGCTGGCCTGGGCCGCTGGGCTCAATTATTAAACCTAGTTTTGGGGAAGCAGAGTAGGTCACCCTGTTAAGCGCTGTTAAACCCCACTGATTTTCATGCGAAGAACTACAGTGTGATCCTTTACCTGGGAGTAAGCTCGGTTGCTGGCAATGGGGCTTGCTTCTGAGTAAACCCTTCTAGTGTCACGATTCACCTGTTGGAAGAGTTGCACGGTTGCTTTAAAGCAAAGCCACCGACTACCACCAAGCTTACTCCCAAGTAACGCATGCCTCGGAGCCAACTGTTTTTTTCTCAACTAAAACCTCAGTATTCAGGTTAAATTGCCGTGTTGGCACTTGGCAATAAAGAAGTGGGTTTTTGGGTTGCCATTTGGGCACTCTCGGTCTCAAAAAGGTTCGCTGTCACTGATGTAGAGAGAGGCTTTTCTCTACCCAAAGTCCTGAAGAACTGCTGACCTCCAGGACTTTGGGCCGAGGAAAGGCCTGCTGGGAACCTGCTACAAGGAACTAGGGTTTCCAGCTTTGGGTTGGGAAATCCTCTGGAGATTGGGGGGCAGAGCCCGAGGAGGGTGGAATTCAGGGAGGGACTTCTGTGGGGAACAACGCCCGAGAGCCCATCTTTCAAAGCTGCCATTTTCTCCAGGGAAACTGATCTTTGTCATCTGGAGATCAGTTGTCATCCCAGGAGATCTCCAGCCACCACCTGAGTATCTTTAACTGGCAACACGACTGCAGTGAGCAAAAAAAGGCCTTAGTTCAGTGGTAGAGCAATTCTTATGCATGCATGATGATGATGAAGAAAAAAGAGTTTGGATTTCAGACTCCTAAAGGTAGAGAAAAGTGGGGTATACAAACCAGCTCTTCTTCTTCTTCTTCTTCTTCTTCTTCTTCTTCTTCTTCTTCTTCTTCTTCTTCTTCTTCTTCTTCTTCTTCTTCTTCTTCTTCTTCTTCTTCTTCTTCTTCTTCTTCTTCTTCTTCTTCTTCTTCTTCTTCTTCTTCTTCTTCTTCTTCTTCTTCTTCTTCTCCTTCTCCTTCTCCTTCTCCTTCTCCTCCTTCTCCTCCTCCTCCTCCTCCTCCTCCTCCTCCTCCTCCTCCCCCTCCTCCTGGCTAAGAGAGGATGTGATTTTTGTCTGGAGATGCTGGCATTAATGAGCCAAGAAGAAGGCCTTCCCACCCCTTCTGCATGGAACGATGACCTAGAGGAGAACTTTGCCCCACTCATTACTGTCTCGAACCAGTTGGCTCTGGGGGTCTCCTCTCTTAATGACCTTCAGAGCTATTTGCGAATAAAATGCACACTGCTGTATTTATGTGGGGAACAGGGAATGGAGATGAACCTAAGCACATCTGCCCAGCCCATAGCTCTAGTCCTCCACACTGCAATGATTCCTGTCATTGGCTTTGTGTGTGTGTGTGTGTGTGTGTGTGTGTGTGTGTGTGTTCAGAGTGACCAGCAACAGAAATGCGATGGTGTGATATTTTATGCCACTGAGAGAAAAAGCTATTGATCCCTTTTTGCCTCTGGAAAAGGTTTCTAATAATTTCCAAATACATCGTCGAAGATGGCGCTACTGCTATCTTTAATTAAAACATGACACAGGGAAGGGAAGTGATTATTTGGGGTTGCGTCTCTGTTCTCCCTCCGAAGATTTTCTTTCATTTTCTCAATACAGTGCATTTTTTTTGTTTTGTTTTGTTTTATTTTTCTGACAGCAGTAGCACAGAAACACAGCAGGTTGAATCCAGAGAAACAGCTCGATACGCCTCCTCTGTCTCTACCAAGCCGAGTGGGAGATCATTCCAAGTTAGCGACTCAACCTCTGCTCACCCTGGAGTTGTATATTCAGACACTAGAACTGAACACAGCAATATTGCAGAAAGTCTTAGTTACTGGTATCAAGGGGCGTTTTCCCACTTACCTTCTGCCCCGCGCTACTGTAGGCAAGTAGCGCGGGGTCCCCCGGCACTCCCCACTACAGGGGTGGCAACAACACAGCCGCCCTGACGCTGCCACTGCCACGCCCCCTCAGCGCACATCATTCCTGGCACGCGTCATTCCTGGCACTCTTCCAAACGGCGCCTTTTGATGACCTCGGTGCCTTTTGATGACCACCCACAGAGCGCGAGGTGGTGGGGAAGCCCGGGCGCAACACTGGTAGGCACGAAACGGCCTTAGCAGCGCCAGCTGACATAGGTGGAAGGTAAGTGGGGAAACGCCCAAGGGTGAATTCTGCGCAGGGCAAATATAACAAGTGAAGGACACTATATAAACTCGTGGTGGCGAACCTTTGGCACTCCAGATGTTATGGACTACAGTTCCCATCAGCCCATGCCAGCATGGCCAATTGGGGGCAGGGGACTTCATAGACGGAGAGATTCCTAATAGTTTTGATCTCATTTCAAGTAAGGTGGGCCCCGAAAACAGTGCAGTTGCCTTGGTTCTAGACCGATCGTTCCACAGAATTTTTGGAGTGGATAGAGAGGGTGGAGAATGCATAGTTGAGCGTGGCTTCCCCCTGTCAAAACACATTGAGAGGGGCAGGTGGTCGCTCCAGGGTTGAAAATCAATCTTGAAAGCTTTGATGTTAGAAAGGCAGGAATGGGAGATCATCATAAAGTCTACGGTGCTACAGCCACGTGGGGAGATGTAGGTGTAGTCACCAGAGTTTTCAAAGTGCGTCAAACCATTGAGCAAAATGAGATCAAACTGGAGACAAAGCCTGGCAATATCGGCACCGGCGTGATTGGATTGGCTGTCTTTAAGTTTATTTATTATTTTTACCCCCAAACATTTTTTTTAAATTTCCAGCCTCAAAAGGTGTTCAACGAATCCTCCTTCAAAATGATTCTCGGGCGGAATCGCTTCGAAAACATTTTCAGTGGCTGTGTGATCTATTGACTGTGTTTCCCACACTTCTCTGCTTCCCAGAACTTCTTCCCCGATGCCGTTTTCTGAGCTCACTCATTCCCCCCCCCCCGCCTGTTCATTTGCAGCATTTCTCAGTTTGTTCTATTATTGGGGGGGGGGCAGTCTTCAAATCATCGAGTATACGAGGAGTAGAGAATCACAGAACGAAGGTGTAAAGCACTGAAGCATTGAATCAACACGGAACTCTAAAAAGGGGGGACGGTCGGTGGTGGGATTCAGCCGGTTCGCACCACTTCTGCAGAACCGGTTGTTAAAATGGTGCTTGTAAACAACCAGTTAAATTGTTTGAATCCCACCGCCCGAACCGGTTGTTAAATTCTTTGAATCCCACTGGGGAGGGGAATCGTGTAATGGTGACCAGGAATCATTTCAAGTGGGCTAGTGTGAACAAAAAGGGGGATTGAAGACGTTTTAGAAATGTTTTAGGGGGATTTATGCAGAAAGGGTCTAGCCCAAGGTCCCTCAGCAGCGATGTAGGAGTGGGAAATCAAATCTGGTTCTCTAGTTTAAGAAGAGTTTGGATTTATACCCTTCTTCTCTCCTGTAAGGAGACTCAAAGGGGTTTGCAATCTCCTTTCCCTTCCCTCCCCCCCCCCAACAAACACCTGTGAGGTGGATGGGGCTGAGAGAGCTCCGAAGAACTGTGACTAGCTCAAGGTCACCCAGCTGTTGTGTGTTGGAGTGCACAGGCTAATCTAGTTTCCCAGATAAGCCTCCACAGCTCAAGTGGCAGTGTGGGGAATCAAACCCTCTTCTCCAGATTAGAGTGCACCTGCTCTTAACCACTATGCCACGGCTGCTCCCCTGCTCTTAACCACGATGCCACACTGGCTATCTTTTTATTCTTTGTCTTGATGGCCTACCTGGAAATAATATAATCTTGGCATTTAAGAAGAAGAAGAGGAAGAAGAGTTTGGATTTATGTCCCCCCCTTTCTCTCCTACAGGAGACTCAAAGGGGCTTACAATCTCCTTGCCCTTCCCCCTTCACAACAAACACCCTGTGAGGTGGGTGGGGCTGAGAGAGCTCCGAGAAGCTGTGACTAGCCCAAGGTCACCCAACTGGCATGTGTGGGAGTGCACAGGCTAATCTGAATTCCCCAGATAAGCCTCCACAGCTCAGGCAGCAGAGCGGGGAATCAAACCCGGTTCTTCCAGATTAGATACATGAGCTCTTAACCTCCTACTCCACTGCTGCTCCTTAAGTTGATACAGGACTTAGAAAATAACTCCCAGAGCCTATTTTTTTGCAGTGGAGCCTTACCTGGTTTGCCCTACTGACCGTACGCAATTTGCGAAGATGGAGGGATCACCGCGAGTGATTCATCTCTCAGCTTTATGGCCCTTGGGCTTAGCGGGACAGACGTCTGCTCAGCATGTCATGTTCCGAGCACGGCTGTGCAGACCCCCCAGATGCCCACTGTCCCTTCCATAACTAAATTTCTCTTCCCAAACCATCTGCATTTCTGGGCATCTGTCTTCCTGTACAGCGACCGCAAAGCATGCCAGGTGACAGAAGCAGACAGAGGGCCTGTAGACGGCCGGCAGCAGGAACCGAGGGCCATCTGGGATGGAAGCAGTATTGGCAGCTTGTATTTTCTGGATGGAAATTAGACGTGCAGGTTGGCAAAAGCATACGAGGAGCTCGGGGGACCTGAGAAGCTATAGTCCAAGGTAGTTCTGGTAGGGAAAACAAACGGGTTCCAAAGCAGAAGGTAGTCTGGAAGGGTTCCGTAGCAGAAACTTTCAACTGAACACCACCATAGATCAACCTTGACTTGAATATCTCAATATTATCAGGTCTTAGAAGCTATTATCAGATATTATCAGATCTTAGAAGCTAAACAGGATCAACCCTGGTTAGTCCTTGGATGGTAGACCAAGGAAATCGAGGGTTTGGAAGCAGAAGGTGGGCCCGAGCCAGAGGTGGGATCCAGCAGGTTCTCACAGGTTCCCGAGAGTAGGCTACTAATTATTTGTGTGTGCTGAGAGGGGGTTACTAATTGGTGATTTTGCCATGTGATTTTTGACTTAGTTACGCCCCTCCTCTCAGCGCGCAGAACTTGAAGCAGTCTAGCAGGAGGTGCACCACCGTGCGTGGCAGCCTGCGCCTGTGTGCATTCGTTTCCTGCCCAAGGACCGGCGCAGTGGCTGCATCCTTGCCACAGCCCCACCCAGGAATGGCCCGCCCCTGGAATGCCTGGCCACGCCCCTGTTGTGCCCCGCCCAGCCCCATTGGCGCTATGCCACAGTTTGAATCCCACCACCATGGGAACCTGTTACTCAAATTTTTGGATCCCACCACTGGCCTGAGCTTGGGGGACCAGAGGGACTGAAGTCCAAGGCAGTTCTGGTAGGGAAAACAAATGGGTTCCATAGCAGAAGGTAGTCTGGAAGGGTTCCGTAGCAGAAACTTTTAACTGAACACCATCACAAAACAACCTTGACTTGAATATCTGAAGCTACTAGACTGATATCATCAGATCTTAGAAGAAAAACAGGATCAACCCTGTTGGTCCTTGGATAGTAGACCAAGGAAATTGAGGGTTTGGAAGCAGAAGGTGGGCCTGAACTTGGGGGACCAGAGGGACAGAAGTCCAAGGCAGTTCTGGTAGGGAAAATAAACGGGTTCCATAGCAGAAGGTAGTCTGGAAGGGTTCCGTGGCAGAAACTTTTAACTGAACACCATCACAGAACAACCTTGACCTGGATAGCTCAACCCAGATTGATCTCATCAGATCTTAGAAGAAAAACAGGATCAACCCTGGTTAGTCCTTGGATGGTAGGCCAAGGAAATTGAAGGTTTGGAAGCAGAAGGTGGACCTGAGCTAGGGGGACCTGAGGAGCTATAGTCCAAGGCAGTTCTGGTAGGGAAAACAAATGGGTTCCATAGCAGAAGGTAGTCTGGAAGGGTTCCGTAGCAGAAACTTTCAACTGAACACCATCACAGAACAACCTTGACCTGGATAGCTCAGCCTAGACCAACATCATCAGATCTTCTAAGCTAAACAGGATCAACACTTCCTTGGGTGGAAGACCAAAGAAGGGTTGGGAAGCAGAAGGGGACAATGGCAAACCATCTCCATTCATCTCTTGGTTCGAAAACCCTTCTGGGTTTTTATAAGTCAGCTGCAACGTTCTTTTTTAAAATTTATTTTGTAAAGCAAATAAAGAATCATTACAAAGAGCCTTGTTACAGAAAACTTTCCATTGAGATGGATGGTCCAGGCTAGCCTAACCTCATCAGATCTCAGAAGCTCAGCAGGATTATCCCTGGTTAGAACCTGGAATGGAGATCACCAAGGTCACTACCCTAAGGCTGGTATAATGAACCTCCCTCCACTGGTATCCTGCCTTCTGAGGGGTGCTGCCAAAGGGAGGGCCGAGGGAAATAAAATAAAATAAAATTCTTTTTGGGAGCTCCTGCCAGTTCTGAATTATTAATGGCCCCCGAGAGGCCTTTCTTTTAGAAAACAACAACACAGGAATTTATTTACAGAAAGGAGTTAAAACTGTTCTTTTTAAAGTTTACGGTAAAACATCAGTTGCACACATTGAGTTGTTCTTAGAACTGTCCCACGCTCTTTAGAGACTTTTGGCTTATCGTTTCCCCCCAGGAAATTGAACTTCTCACAGGTTATGCACACAATGCCATACAGACAGTCTCCGTTCTGGGCAGCACTGGGAAAGCCTATAATCTGAGGAACAGGGTTTGATTCCCCTCTGCACTACATGAAGCCTGCGGGGTGACCTTGGGCCAATTACAGTAGAGCCTGGTGCTGACAGATTTTTGGGGAGAGAGAGACCTGGTGTCAAACTCAGGCCCTCCAGATATCCATGGACTACGATTCCCAGCAGCCCCTGCAAGCATGGCAAATTGGCTCTGCTGGCATTGGGTGATGGTAATTGTAGTCCACGAACACCTGGTGGGTCCGAGGTTGACACATGCCAAAGAGTTCATTCTCCAAAGCAGCCATTTTCTCCCGGAAACTGATCTCCACAGTCTAGAGATGAGTTGTAATTCCATGAGATCTCCAGCTTGGCTTAGGGTTGTCTTGGCTTGCCAATTTCTAGGTGGAAGCTGGAGGTCTCCTGGAATGACACCTCATCTTCAGACTAAACAGGTCAGCTCTTAAGGTTGCCAGCCTCATGTTGGGAAATCCCTAGAGATATAGGATAGAACCAGGGGGTGATAGGGTTTGGGGAGAAAAAGGAGCTCAGCAAGGAGTCCACCCTCCAAATCAGCCAATGGGAACTGATCTTTGTAGTCTGGTGATGCGTTGTGATTGAAGGTGATCTTTGGGCTTTTCCTGGAGGTTGGCAACCCTCTCAGTTTCCCTCGGACCGTGGTGGTGAACCTATGGCACTCCAGATGTTCAAGGACTACAATTCCCATCAGCCCTTGCCAGCATGGCCAATTGACCATGCTAGCAGGGGCTGCTGGGAATTGTAGAACATCTGGTGGGCCTGAGTTTGACACCAGGTCTCTCTCTCCCCAAAAATCTGTCATCACCAGGCTCTACCTCCCAACGCTCCAAGTATTTCCCTACTCAGAATTCACAACACTATCCATACTTGCAGGGAGAGACCCAAATGTGCTAATTTAAGAAGGGAAATATGGACCAATTGGCCATGCTGGCTGGGGTAGATGGGAATTGTAGTCCAGGAACATCTGGAGTGCCATAGGTTCGCCACCACTGCCCTAGGACCATGACAGCTTTGGAGGATAAGCTCTTCGCAACCATACCCCTGCCGAGCATCCTGTCCGCCCCAAACTCCCTCCCGGAATCAAAATCTCAATCTATATACACGGATATATAATGGCGCTGAGACCGGGCCTCTCCTCTGCACCAAGGGTGCTCGCTGTCTGTTGGTTGGCTGACTTCCCTTCCCCTCTCCCCTTTGGTACTTTCTTACACATCTCATTTGAAATGTCTGCACTGGCAGAATTAAATAAAGCAAACAGAGCGATTACATTTCACATCCCACTGCGATCTTTGAAGAAATGCTAATTTAATATGCCAAGGTGATAAGTCAAGTGTTGAGAGAACCTCAGTAGGTTTCCAGTTCAGATTCATATTTTTTTTTGGGGGGGGGGGTTGGTAAACACGCAAAAAAAAATCAGTTCATTTGGAATGTTGCAGCGAGCTCTCGGTGCCTAGCAGGCCTGCAGAAACTCGATTGGGAAGGCCCGCCAGATGTTTGTTGTGGGCAGGCTGGAAGGCGTCGAGGCTTTCCTGTTCGAACTTCAGAAATGCTAGGTGCCTTTCCTCCCCACCCCGCCCCATCACAGAGAACACAGGACCGGGAGGAAAGCAACGGAGCGCTTTTCTCCAGTATTGCCAGGACCCCCGTGGTGTTTTCGGGGCGGGCGAGATTTGGAGTAGTTTCCCATTTTATGTGCATCTATGCAGCCATCTGTATTCCAAAAAAGGGGGAGGGGAGGCCAAGAGAGGCAGACCAAAAAAAAAAACCCCTAAGAAATCTCTCAAAGACTCCAAAGCAATCCAGTCGAATGAATAAATAAAACATGCGAGCTACACAAATGATGGTTTCTGGGCAAGAGGAAACACACAAACTACCCTAGTTGTTTGGAGATTTACGCATCCGTATTTCACAGATGCCCTCTTGCTTTATTTATACTGCTGAGGGAGGCCGAGGCAGCCGCTGCACTAACCATCAACACCCATCATTAAATCATTACAGAAAACTCTCCTGTTAAAGAGACAGAGCCGGCGCGTGAAAGTGCACGCTTGGCAGGAGGATGGCGAGGGAATCCCAGGGGGTGGGCCATGCATATCTGGGGACTTGTGCAGGAGCCCAGTCACTCGAGTCGCCAACCCCTGTGGCGTGGCTGCAGATCCCTTGCTAGCGTTGCATAGTGGTTAAGAGCAGGTGCACTCTAATCTGGAGAACTGGGTTTGATTCCTGGTGGTCCCCGGCCCCTCAATGGACAAATGGTCCCCATTCAATGGTCTAGGACAGTGGTGGCGAACCTTTGGCACTCCAGATGTTATGGACTACAATTCCCATCAGCCCCTTCCAGCATGGTCAATTGGCCATCCTGGCAGGGGCTGATGGGAGTTGTAGTCCATAACATCTGGAGTGCCAAAGGTTCGCCACCACTGGCTAGGGGGTCCAAAGCTATGGACTCCCAAAGGGGGTGCTCAGTGGTGGGATCCAAAAATTTTAGTAACAGGTTCCCATGGTGGTGGGATTCAAACTGTGGCGTAGCACCAATGGGGTTGGGTGGGGCACAATGGGGGTGTGGGTGGGCATTCTGGGGATGGGGCATTCCTGGGTGCAGCTGTGGCAAGGAAGCAGCCGCTGCGGCGGTCCTTGGGCGGGAAACGAATGCACGCAGGCGCAGGCTGCCACGCACGCCGGTGCACCTCCTGCTAGACTGCTTCAAGTTCTGCACACTACTACTGAGAGGAGGGGCTCAACTAAGGCAAAAATCAAGTGGCAAAATCACCAATTAGTAACCCCCTCTCGGCACACACAAATCATTAGTAACCTACTCTCAGGAACCTGTGAGAATCTGCTGGGTCCCACCTCTGGGGGTGCCCCCATCCCCAATTGTTTCCAATGGGAGCGAATAGGAGATGGGGGCTACACATTTCAGGGGGTGGCAAAATCACCAATTAGTAACCCCCTCTCAGCACACACAAATAATTAGTAACCTACTCTCAGGAACCTGTGAGAACCTGCTGGATCCCACCTCTGGGTGTAGCGGTAAACAGCTGTGAACTCAACTCTGGAGAACTGGGTTTGATTCCCCACTCCTCCACATTGGCGGCAGACTCTGGTGAACTGGGTGTATTTCCCTGCTCTTACGCATGGAGCCCACTAAGTATCCTTGGACTAGTCTCCTCTAACTCTCTCAACCCCTTATCTCATGAGGTGTTTGTTTCCCCGAAAATAAGCCCTACCCCCAAAATAAGCCCTAGCAAGATTTTTTGGGATTTTTGGAGGATGATTGAAATAGAAGCCCTACTCCAAAAATAAGCCCTAGTTACAGATTCCCCCGCGCAGCTGATCTGGTCATGTGGGGGGTGCGAAATCATGGGGAAAAAAAGACATCCCCTGAAAATAAGCTCTAACACATTTTTTTTGGAGCAAAGATTAATATAAGACCCTGTCTTATTTTCAGGGAAACACGGTACTAAGCCAAGGTTTACACAGGGGTTTTGTCTTTGCTAGTCAGCAATACAAAGAGTGGACTCCCAGGAATTGTTTAGGTATGGCTGATGAAGTTTTGAAACTGTTAGGAGGTAGGCTGGGAAAAAAGTGTGCTGGGGATCATTAGAAAAGGAATTGAGAATAAAACTGCAAAGATTGTCATGCCCTTATATAAAGCACTGGTGCGACTGCACTTGGAGTACTGTGTCCAGTTCTGGTCGCCGCATCTCAAAAAGGATATTGAAGAGATAGAAAAAGTGCAGAGAAGGGTAACAAGGATGATTGAGGGACTGGAGCACCTTCCCTATGAGGAGAGGCTGCAGCGTTTGGAACTCTTTAGTTTGGAGAGGAGGCGGCTGAGGGGAGAAATGATTGATGTCTATAAAATTATGCATGGGGTAGAAAATGTTGACAGAGAGAATTTTTTCTGTCTTTCTCACAATACTAGAACCAGGGGGCATACATTGAAAATGCTGGGGGGAAGAATTAGAACTAATAAAAGGAAACACTTCTTCACGCAACATGTGATTGGTGTTTGGAATATGCTGCCACAGGAGGTGGTGATGGCCACTAACCTGGATAGCTTTAAAAGGGGATTGGACAGATTTATGGAGGAGAAGTCAATTTATGGCTACCAATCTTGATCCTCCTTGATCTGAGGTTGCAAATGCCTTAACAGACCAGGTGCTCGGGAGCAACAGCCGCAGAAGGCCATTGCGTTCACATCCTACATGTGAGCTCCCAAAGGCACCTGGTGGGCCACTGCGAGTAGTAGAGAGCTGGACTAGATGGACTTTGGTCTGATCCAGCTGGCTTGTTCTTATGTTCTTAGTTTTGCATGTCAGGGGAAAAAAAGCTCTCCCAAAAACATTGCAGGAAGGTTGCTGAGAGAGATAATATTTATTGCACTTACCTTCTGCCTTCTCAAAAGGGTTTTATTGATTGATTAAAATATTTACATCCCACCGAGGGATAAGCAAATGTTCCCTATTTCATTTATTTTTATATTCATTTATATTCAGTGGTTTCAGTTCTCGACTTCTTGCTGTTGGTTTCGCAGATTTGTTTGTATCGTGCCCTCGTATTCTGTGTGTTTATATGCAATTCATACAGACTTTATAGGACAGCGTATATCATTTATGTGTCTAATATGCACCGAATGTATAACGCTGATTAGTTTATGCACAAAGAATGTTGAAAATATGTACATTTTATGGGGCAAACGGGCAAAGAAACAGAGAGTGATGTAAAAAAAGAAAGCCTCGCACAAAGGAGAAACAAAGTGATAACGCAGGTCAATGCAACTGAAGGGATACATTACTATTTGCACCTTTCAATTCTGACCTCAGTGTCTGATGAGTCATACCAGATAAAAGTGCTTGAAACCAGTAAGTGAAAACATAAAAAGTGGAAATCTACCAGCAACATAACTTCTAGGGGGAGGGACTTGCATGGTTCTGGAACTACCACTGTTCAGATCTCACCTGAAATACTGGGCACCACTTGGAATACTGTGTCTAGCTCTGGGCACCACAATTCAACAATTCATGGATTCCCCCCCACACACACACACAAAAAAGATGGCACCGAAGTGGAAGTTAGGCGAGGGCACAGAGGCATGGAAAATGGCAGTCGGAAAGCGAAAACGTTTTCAACATGAGCACCCATGTTCATTCTTTTTTTTTAAAAAAAGCATAATCATAAAAGGGTTTTGAAACAAAATTATTATGTTATTATGTGCTGTGCTGATTTTGTTGTTAGTGGTTAACCTGAGCTAGAAATAGTACTATTAATGTATGTTAAGCTGACATTGGATTATTGTTTGTAAATGATGTCATCGTCATGCTGTATTGTATTGATGTCATCGTCATGGTTGTATTGTATTGATGTTGTTACTTATTATGTGGAACACTGCCCTGAGCCCACCAGGGACGGGCGGTGTATAAATTAAATGTCAAATCAAATCAAATCAAAATGGAGAAAAAGCTGGTTGGAAAGGTTTTTGGGAACCAATAAAGTTCCACCAATAAAATTCCACAGATGAAACATTTTATTTCCCGATTCAAAGCATTTTAATTGGCATATGCGGAAAAGACCAAAGTTGTTTCACCAGGCTTATATTTGAGGCAGCCATGCTTTTCACCATCTGCGTGTCCTTCTCTCCTTGGCCACCTCCCTCCTATGTTCTGGTTTTTATTGACATTAAATTGCCATCTGTTTTTAGGAATGTTTGGATTTGTTTAGAAGAAGAAGAAGGAGAAGGAGAAGGAGAAGGAGAAGGAGAAGGAGAAGGAGAAGGAGAAGGAGAAGGAGGAGGAGGAGGAGGAGAAGAAGAAGGAGAAGGAGAAGGAGAAGGAGAAGGAGAAGGAGAAGGAGAAGGAGGAGGAGGAGAAGGAGAAGGAGAAGGAGAAGAAGGAGAAGGAGAAGAAGAAGAAGAAGAAGAAGAAGAAGAAGAAGAAGAAGAAGAAGAAGAAGAAGAAGAAGAAGAAGAGTTTGGATTTAAATCCCCCCTTTTCTCTCCTGCAGGAGACTCAAAGGGGCTTACAATCTCCTTGCCCTTCCCCCCCTCACAACAAACACCCTGTGAGGTGGGTGGGGCTGAGAGAGCTCTGAGAAGCTGTGACTAGCCCAAGGTCACCCAGCTGGCATGTGTGGGAGTGCACAGGCTAATCTGAATTCCCCAGATAAGCCTCCACAGCTCAGGCGGCAGAGCTGGGAATCAAACCCGGATCCTCCAGATTAGATACACAAGCTCTTTACCTCCTACGCCACTGCTGCTCCTCCTACGCCACTGCTGAGTCACAGACCTTCCGAAAGCTAAGATATCCTCAAAATTACTAACCTCCTTTAAAAAAAAATCTTAAACAGTCTAAGGGCAGCTGGCTGTGGGTTTTCTAAGTTGCATGCTCATGGCCTGGTGGTTTTAGCTCCTAACGTTTGCCTGCATCTGTGGCTGGCATCTTCAGAGACATGTCACATACAACACTGATCTTGATAGATCTTCACTGGCTCCCTCTTCACTACCAGCCTCCATTCAAGGTCTTGCTGTGAATGTTTAAAGCCTTAAATGGCTTGGGTCCCACCTATTTAAAGGAGTGCCTGGACCCATAAGAACCAAATACTGCCCAAATGCTGAGGTAGAGTCAAGGGACTCTCCTGGTGGTCCCTCCCTTCCCCCACCAAAGTGCAGGAGAAAGGAAGGACAGCCTTCTCCATTGTTGACTCCAGACTGTGGAACAGGATTCGTGTGGAAATTTGCCAGATGCCAAACCTTTATGGGTTTCTACATCTACTGAAATCTTCCCATTCACTTTGACCCCCTCTGGCGGCTGCTGGTTTGGGGTGGTAGAGAGTAGAACCAGGGGGCATTCATTGAAAATGCTGGGGGGAAGAATTAGGACTAATAAAAGGAAACACTTCTTCACGCAACGTGTGATTGCTGTTTGGAATATGCTGCCACAGGAGGTAGTGATGGCCACTAACCTGGATAGCTTTAAAAGGGGCTTGGACAGATTTATGGAGGAGAAGTCGATCTTTGGCTACCAATCTTGACCCTCCTTGATCTGAGGTTGCAAATGCCTTAGCAGACCAGGTGCTCAGGAGCAGCAGCAGCAGAAGGCCATTGCTTTCCCATCCTGCACGTGAGCTCCCCAAGGCACCTGGTGGGCCACTGCGAGTAACAAAGAGCTGGACTAGATGGACTCTGGTCTGATCCAGCAGGCTAGTTATTATGTTCTTATGTGGGTGGGTAATACTATAGTTTTGACAATTGTCTTGTATGATGATATTTTTACTGTTGTTTCTAATTTTGTAAGCCACTCTGAAATCTCAATATAGGATGGGGTACAAATTCCAATGAATGAATGAATGAATGAATGAATGAATGAATGAATGAATAAATGAATGAATGAATGAATGGTAAGATGTGGGAGAAACAAACACATCTTACCATGAGATGCCTCTGAAGATGCCAGCCACAGATACAGGCCAAACATTAGGAACTAAAACCACCAGACCACAGCCACACAACCTGGAAAACCCACAACAGTCACTTGATTGCAGCTGGAAAGCCTTCTACAACACAATCAAAAAGCACTATGGCAGGGAAGCCGTACCGGGTGACGATGGCAGTCTTCTGTTGCAGCTGTCCATGGTGCTGAAGTTGAAGTTGCCTTCAGCTATCAGGACAGAAGAACCGTCTGGCACCCCAAGTCTTGAGTTTTGGGGCAATAACATAAACTGCCCAATCCACAGGAGCTAGCCCTAAGACAAAACTCCAAAGCTCCCTTTATATATCTACCAAGATAAAGGAATGAATTCCTCATAAAAGAATTCATAACAGATCTCACCACTGGGAAGGTAATATATGGTTATAGAAGATAAAATGGAAGAGATCAGTAAGATTTAAAATCCCTTCCAAAGCCATATAGGAAAGCAACTTTAAGAATATTAGATGTCATGAATGAACCATTGCATTTGGCATTCTCTCTATGCCCTTGTGAATGTTAAGCATTCTTATTTATGGACTCAAGCTACGGCTGGTATCTACCGCTGTATATTGGGGGTGGTAAGAAATGAAGGCTAGAGCAGGAGCCAATACACCTTGGGTAATCTGCACCCCACTGCAATTCCTTGGCTCTCATAGTGGACCTACAGGGTGCATGCTCACTGAACTGCCGGGTGGGTGGTGTGCCACGTCCAGATACGTGCCCCCAGTCTCCTGGAATTTTTACCACCAAATCCCAAAATGTGTTCACACATGAATGACGTCTAAACGAGCAGACAGAACACGGAAGAGGCAAGCAGCACCCCTTCAAACTGCTGAGAACATCATTGCAATATGGTCCACAGGCAAACCTAGCTTGTTCAGCTCCCTCAGTTAGAAGAAGAGAAGAGTTTGGATTTAAACACACTTTTCTCTCCTGTAAGGAAACTCACGGTGGTTTACAAGCTCTTTTCCCTCCTCTCCCCACAACAGAAATCGTGTGAGGTAGGCAGTGGCGTAGCGCCAAGGGGGCGGGGTGGGGTGCAATGAACCAGGTGTGCACTGGTACAGGGGCGTGGCGGGGGTGTTCTGGGGCATTCCGAGGTGGGGCGGGGGCAGGCAGGAGTAGGGCAGGGGCGCAGGATGCAGTCATGCTTTGGGTGCAGTTCCCCCTCGCTCCGCCCCAGGAGGTAGGTGAAGCTGAGAGAGTTCTGAAGAACTGTGACTAGCCCAAGGTCACCCAGCAGGAATGTAGGAGTGCAGAAACACATCTGGCTCACCAGATAAGCCTCTGCCACTCAGGAATCAAACCCAGTTCTCCAGATTAGAGCTCACCTGCTCTTAACCACTACTCCATACTGGCTCTCAACCCCTACGAACCCCTAACTGGATTTCTTGATGGTTGTTGTCCATGTTAATGTCAAGAGGTTTTGCATCTGCATAGCAGCTACTGATTCCAGAGGGTTACATTCAGAGGTGGGATCCAGCAGGTTCTCACCAGTTCCCAAGAGTGGGTTACTCAGTATTTGTGTGTGCCGAGAGGGGGTTACTAATTGGGTCCTCTTTTCCATCTCCATGCCCTCGCCTCCCCGAGAGGCATACTGCCTTTGACCGTGAAGGTTCCATATAGCAATTGCGACTAATAATGTCACTCCCTGAACTGGGTTAATCCCTTTCAGGTACCGCAATTCCTGGATTCTCAGCCTTTCGTACCTTTTATCTCACCGGTCTCTATCAAAGAACCTGTGTGTTTCACCATTGCTGTGTTCAGATTTGTGAGTTGGGGCATTTTCTATAATAGGATGATGATTTAGAAATGACCTGGTGCAAAAAAAAATTGGGGGCAGGGTCATGGTGGGGTGGCTGCCCATGGGGGGCATCCAACTCAGGTTTTGCCCAGGGCTCAGGTTTGCCTAGGTACGCCTCTGCCCCCTTTGCTGAGGGGGGGCTGGCGAGGGAACCTTTTACTAATTTTTTTGGATCCCACTACTGGTTACATTGTTGCATATTTGGCTTGGGCAGTTCCAATTGTCAACCTCTGAATAGCCTGCTGCACTGACATTTTTTTTTTACTAAATAATATTACAACCTTTCCAAATCTGGGTTGGAAAAAAAACCCTGGAGATTTTGGGGTGGGGCCTGGGGAGAGTTGGTTTGGGGAGGGGGGGCCCCCAGCGTGATGTAGGGCCTTTGAGTCCATGCCTCCAAAGCAGCCATTGGCCCTTTCAGCACACAAGTTTTTAAACATTTCCAGGCAGGAAGTGAAACGTTTCCTCTGTGGAGTTCTGCGTTGTTTTTTCCACTTTCAGTTTCAGAAATGTTTTATTTCCAGACTGGAAACATGTTTTTTTCTGAAACCACTCTTATAATGATTCTTTTGTTTGAAACATTTTCAAGCAATCTTCTCTCGCTGTGCAATTATTTTTGAAACGATCTATCTTTCCCTTTCTGTCTGCCATGGTTCTGTATCCTAATCCACCTTCCCTCTTGGTTCTGATTTATCCCATCCCTGAGTGGATCTTTTGCCCTCCCCCCTTTATTGGCTGTTCTCTCTCCTCCCTTCCCTTTCCATTTTCCCCTTGGTAATTTTTACTCATGAGGAAACAAAGCAACAATTTTTTTCCTGCAGTTTCCCTTACAAGCAGGTAAACTGACTCACGAGGAAACATATGATTACTACAGAGCATCCAGGACCCAATGTTCTCCTTCTTCCAAACTCCTCCTCCTCCTCCTCCTCCTCCTCCTCCTCCTTCACCTCCTCCTCCTCCTCCTCCTCCTCCTCTTCTTCTTCTTCTTCTTCTTCTTCTTCTTCTTCTTCTTCTTCTTCTTCTTGTTCTTGTTCTTGTTCTTGTTCTTGTTCTTGTTCTTGTTCTTCTTCTTCTTCTTCTTGTTCTTGTTCTTGTTCTTGTTCTTCTTCTTCTTCTTGTTCTTGTTTTTCTTGTTCTTGTTCTTGTTCTTGTTCTTCTTCTTCTTCTTCTTCTTCTTCTTCTTCTTCTTCTTCTTCTTGTTTTTCTTGTTCTTCTTCTTGTTCTTCTCCTTGTTCTTGTTCTTCTTCTCCTTCTTCTTCTCCTTCTTCTTCTTGTTCTTGTTCTTGTTCTTGTTCTTCTTCTTCTTGTTGTTGTTGTTCTTCTTCTTGTTCTTCTTGTTCTTGTTCTTGCTCTTCTTCTTCTTGTTCTTGTTCTTGTTCTTCTTCTTGTTCTTGTTCTTCTTCTTCTTCTTCTTCTTCTTCTTCTTGTTCTTGTTCTTGTTCTTCTTCTTCTCCTCCTTCTTCTTCTCCTTCTCCTTCTTGTTCTTGTTCTTGTTCTTCTTCTTGTTCTTCTTGTTCTTCTTCTTTTCCCTCCTAGATATCTTTGAGTTCGTGCCACCCTATAGGATTGTCCCCATTATGCCTCTTGGACTGGATGGCTGGAAATGACTGAAATTTCGTTTTAAAAAATTGTTGACAATTTTACGTTTTACATGGATGTTTATATTTATGATGAAAGGTGCCCTGAGTCAGAAAATGGAGGAGTGGCCAAATAAATCCAATAAAATAAATTAAAACAAATGAATGAATAAATGCAGAAGGTCCCAGTTTCCATCTTTGGTATCTCCAGTTAAAAGTAGCAGGCGGTAGGTGAGATGACAGGGTCCAGAGGAAGACAATCAAAACGGTAAAAGGTCTGGATTCCATACCTTGCAGTGGTGTAGGAGGTTAAGAGCTCATGTATCTAATCTGGAGGAACTGGGTTTGATTCCCAGCTCTGCCGCCTGAGCTGTGGAGGCTCAGATTAATTCAGATTAGCTTGTTCCCCCCCCCCGCCCCGCTGAGTGACCTTGGGCTAGTCACAGCTTCTCGGAGCTCTCTTAGCCCCACCTACCTCACAGGGTGTTTGTTGTGAGGGGGGAAGGGCAAGGAGATTGTAAGCCCCTTTGAGTCTCCTGCAGGAGAGAAAGGGGGGATATAAATCCAAACTCTTCTTCTTCTTGCTTGTGAGGAATGGCTTAGGGGGCTAGGGAAGTTTAGTCTGGAGAAGGTTAAAGGGTGACATGATAGTCCTGTTTAAAATTTGAAGGGATGTCATGTCGAAGAGGGAGCAAGCTTGTTATCTGCTGCTCCAGAGACTAGAGCTCATTCCGCACATGCAGAATACTGCACTTTGAAACTGCTTTCAATGCTCTTTGAAGCTGCGTGGAATGGCAAAATCCACTTGCAAACAGTTGTGAAAGTGGTTTGAAAACGCATTATTTTGCGTGTGCGGAAGGGGTCCTAGGAGTAATGGATTCAAGGTGTAGGAAAAGAGATTCCACCTAAACATTAGGAAGAACTTCCTGATGGCAAGGGCTGTTTGACAGTGGAATGAACTACCTCGGAATGTGGCGAAGTCTCCTTCTTGGAGATTTCCAAACAGAGGCTGGATGGCCATCTGTCAGGAGTGCTTTGATTGTGTGTTCCTGCACGGCAGGCGGTTGGACTTGATGGTACTTCAGGTCTCTTCCAACTCTATGATTCTATGATGACTACCAGAGGGGGGGGAGCTCATTACTTCCCTAGGCAGCTGATTCCACTGCTAAACTACCCTTATGTAAAAAAAAATTGCTAATGTCCAGCTGGTACCTTTCTGCCCATAATTTGTACCCATTATTGCAAATCCTACTCTCTCCTGCCAACCAGAGTAGCTCCCTGCCCCACTCCAAGTGACAGCTTTTCAAATCCTTCAAGAGGATTTTAAACAGAGGCTGGATGGCCATCTGTCAGAAGTGCTTTGATTGTGTGTTCCTGCATGGCAGGGGGTTGGACTGGATGGCCCTTGGGGTCTCTTCCAACTCTATGATTCACTGATTCCATGAGTGTTCTGAAACAGCAGGGGCCATTTTATGTTCTCGGTTCATGCAGATAGTTTCAGGTGAGAGGCCATGTTGGCCTGCAGTAGAAGAGCAAGATTCAAATCCAGTAGCGCTTTCAGGAAGACAAGATCTTCAGCATAGAAGCTTTCAAGAGTCACAGCTCCGTTCATCAGATACCCAGACCAAAGAAGCAGAAGAAGAGTTGGATTTATATCTCCCCTTTCTCTCCTGTAAGGAGACTCAAAGGAGCTTATAAACTCCTTTCCCTTCCCCCCTCACATCAAACATCTTGTGAGGAAGGTGGGGCAGGGAGAGCTCCAGAGAACTGTGACTAGTCCAAGGTCACCCAGCTGGCATGTGTTGGAGTGCCCAAGCTAATTTAGTTCACCAGATAAGCCTCCACACAGAGGTGGGATCTAGCAGGTTCTCACCAGTTCCCGAGAGTGGGTCACTAATTATTTGTGAGTGCCGAAAGAGGGGTTACTAATTGGGTCTGCTTTTCCGTTTTCTCCCTGTTGGGCTGTTTTAAAAACATGTTTTAGAAATATGGTGAAGTTCCTTGTTTAAGGAAAGTATCCTTCTTTTGATTTCTACAAACAAAATTAAGTATTTGAAAGTATTAAGTATTTGACATGCAGTCAATTAGAGGAGAAGTAGTTGTTTCTGTTGGCAGTAGACGATAGGACTTGCTATAATGAGTTTAAATTATGGGCAGAAAGATACCAGCTGGAAATTAGGAACTTTTTTTTACAGTAAGAGTTTTTTACAGTAACAGAGAAGTTATTAATGCCCCACCCTCGGAATGCCCGGCCACGCTCCCGTCGTGCCCCACCCAGCCCCATTGGCGCTACGCCACTGTTTGAATCCCACCACCATGGGAACCTGTTACTAAAATTTTTGGATCCCACCACTGCCTTCACAGCTCAAGTGGCAGAGCGGGGAATCAAGCCCAGTTCTCCAGATTACAGCGTACCTGCTCTTAACCGCTACACCCCACTGGCTCTTGAGGAACTATGACTCGCAAAGGAGCTATGATTCACAAAAGCTTACATCTGGAACCCACTCTGTGATGTTGTTGGAATAAAATTCATGTATAAATCCCCTGGATATTCGATAAGCAGTAAGCCTTTGTGAACTTTGGGGCGTAAGAAAATGTGCACTGGTTTTTGCTGTTGTTTGATGATGACGCTCATGGACTGAAAGCCTCTCTTCGTATGTTTGCCTTTAGCCACTGAACTGATGTGCCACAAAATGGCCACCTTTGGGTTCAAAGCTGAAAGGTATTTCAAGTGTCCCCACCTTCAACACAACACACAAAATCCAGAACTTCCCTTTACCTTAGTAACCCCCAGTAGTTCCAGAGGAAGCAAGGGGAAACCTCCAATATATCAGTTTCTCAATGGATGCAACGTTAACAACTCCACAAACAACAAATGCGCTGCATCAACCGCTATTTTATCAATTGCGCTAAGCCCACATATAAAGTGCAATACATAAAGTGCAACCAGTGAAAAGTGCCCCCCCCCCCCCCCCACCCCTCCCCCCCCCCCCCCCCCCCCCCCCCCCCCCCCCCCCTTCCCCGCCCCCCCCCTCCCCCCCCCCCCCCCCCCCCCACCCCCCCCCCCCCCCCCCCCCCCCCCCCCCCCCCCCCCCCCCCTTCACCCCCCCCCCCCCCCACCCTACCCCTCTCACCCCCCCCCCCCCCCCCCCTTCCCCCCCCCCCCACCCCCACCCCCCCCCCTCGTTCCTCCCCCCCCCCCACCCCCCCCCCCCCCCACCCCCCCCCCCCCCCACCCCCCCCCCCCCCCACCCCCCCCCCCCCCCACCCCCCCCCCCCCCCACCCCCCCCCCCCCCCACCCCCCCCCCCCCCCACCCCCCCCCCCCCCCACCCCCCCCCCCCCCCACCCCCCCCCCCCCCCACCCCCCCCCCCCCCCACCCCCCCCCCCCCCCACCCCCCCCCCCCCCCACCCCCCCCCCCCCCCACCCCCCCCCCCCCCCACCCCCCCCCCCCCCCACCCCCCCCCCCCCCCACCCCCCCCCCCCCCCACCCCCCCCCCCCCCCACCCCCCCCCCCCCCCACCCCCCCCCCCCCCCACCCCCCCCCCCCCCCACCCCCCCCCCCCCCCACCCCCCCCCCCCCCCACCCCCCCCCCCCCCCACCCCCCCCCCCCCCCACCCCCCCCCCCCCCCACCCCCCCCCCCCCCCACCCCCCCCCCCCCCCACCCCCCCCCCCCCCCACCCCCCCCCCCCCCCACCCCCCCCCCCCCCCACCCCCCCCCCCCCCCACCCCCCCCCCCCCCCACCCCCCCCCCCCCCCACCCCCCCCCCCCCCCACCCCCCCCCCCCCCCACCCCCCCCCCCCCCCACCCCCCCCCCCCCCCACCCCCCCCCCCCCCCACCCCCCCCCCCCCCCACCCCCCCCCCCCCCCACCCCCCCCCCCCCCCACCCCCCCCCCCCCCCACCCCCCCCCCCCCCCACCCCCCCCCCCCCCCACCCCCCCCCCCCCCCACCCCCCCCCCCCCCCACCCCCCCCCCCCCCCACCCCCCCCCCCCCCCACCCCCCCCCCCCCCCACCCCCCCCCCCCCCCACCCCCCCCCCCCCCCACCCCCCCCCCCCCCCACCCCCCCCCCCCCCCACCCCCCCCCCCCCCCACCCCCCCCCCCCCCCACCCCCCCCCCCCCCCACCCCCCCCCCCCCCCACCCCCCCCCCCCCCCACCCCCCCCCCCCCCCACCCCCCCCCCCCCCCACCCCCCCCCCCCCCCACCCCCCCCCCCCCCCACCCCCCCCCCCCCCCACCCCCCCCCCCCCCCACCCCCCCCCCCCCCCACCCCCCCCCCCCCCCACCCCCCCCCCCCCCCACCCCCCCCCCCCCCCACCCCCCCCCCCCCCCACCCCCCCCCCCCCCCACCCCCCCCCCCCCCCACCCCCCCCCCCCCCCACCCCCCCCCCCCCCCACCCCCCCCCCCCCCCACCCCCCCCCCCCCCCACCCCCCCCCCCCCCCACCCCCCCCCCCCCCCACCCCCCCCCCCCCCCACCCCCCCCCCCCCCCACCCCCCCCCCCCCCCACCCCCCCCCCCCCCCACCCCCCCCCCCCCCCACCCCCCCCCCCCCCCACCCCCCCCCCCCCCCACCCCCCCCCCCCCCCACCCCCCCCCCCCCCCACCCCCCCCCCCCCCCACCCCCCCCCCCCCCCACCCCCCCCCCCCCCCACCCCCCCCCCCCCCCACCCCCCCCCCCCCCCACCCCCCCCCCCCCCCACCCCCCCCCCCCCCCACCCCCCCCCCCCCCCACCCCCCCCCCCCCCCACCCCCCCCCCCCCCCACCCCCCCCCCCCCCCACCCCCCCCCCCCCCCACCCCCCCCCCCCCCCACCCCCCCCCCCCCCCACCCCCCCCCCCCCCCACCCCCCCCCCCCCCCACCCCCCCCCCCCCCCACCCCCCCCCCCCCCCACCCCCCCCCCCCCCCACCCCCCCCCCCCCCCACCCCCCCCCCCCCCCACCCCCCCCCCCCCCCACCCCCCCCCCCCCCCACCCCCCCCCCCCCCCACCCCCCCCCCCCCCCACCCCCCCCCCCCCCCACCCCCCCCCCCCCCCACCCCCCCCCCCCCCCACCCCCCCCCCCCCCCACCCCCCCCCCCCCCCACCCCCCCCCCCCCCCACCCCCCCCCCCCCCCACCCCCCCCCCCCCCCACCCCCCCCCCCCCCCACCCCCCCCCCCCCCCACCCCCCCCCCCCCCCACCCCCCCCCCCCCCCACCCCCCCCCCCCCCCACCCCCCCCCCCCCCCACCCCCCCCCCCCCCCACCCCCCCCCCCCCCCACCCCCCCCCCCCCCCACCCCCCCCCCCCCCCACCCCCCCCCCCCCCCACCCCCCCCCCCCCCCACCCCCCCCCCCCCCCACCCCCCCCCCCCCCCACCCCCCCCCCCCCCCACCCCCCCCCCCCCCCACCCCCCCCCCCCCCCACCCCCCCCCCCCCCCACCCCCCCCCCCCCCCACCCCCCCCCCCCCCCACCCCCCCCCCCCCCCACCCCCCCCCCCCCCCACCCCCCCCCCCCCCCACCCCCCCCCCCCCCCACCCCCCCCCCCCCCCACCCCCCCCCCCCCCCACCCCCCCCCCCCCCCACCCCCCCCCCCCCCCACCCCCCCCCCCCCCCACCCCCCCCCCCCCCCACCCCCCCCCCCCCCCACCCCCCCCCCCCCCCACCCCCCCCCCCCCCCACCCCCCCCCCCCCCCACCCCCCCCCCCCCCCACCCCCCCCCCCCCCCACCCCCCCCCCCCCCCACCCCCCCCCCCCCCCACCCCCCCCCCCCCCCACCCCCCCCCCCCCCCACCCCCCCCCCCCCCCACCCCCCCCCCCCCCCACCCCCCCCCCCCCCCACCCCCCCCCCCCCCCACCCCCCCCCCCCCCCACCCCCCCCCCCCCCCACCCCCCCCCCCCCCCACCCCCCCCCCCCCCCACCCCCCCCCCCCCCCACCCCCCCCCCCCCCCACCCCCCCCCCCCCCCACCCCCCCCCCCCCCCACCCCCCCCCCCCCCCACCCCCCCCCCCCCCCACCCCCCCCCCCCCCCACCCCCCCCCCCCCCCACCCCCCCCCCCCCCCACCCCCCCCCCCCCCCACCCCCCCCCCCCCCCACCCCCCCCCCCCCCCACCCCCCCCCCCCCCCACCCCCCCCCCCCCCCACCCCCCCCCCCCCCCACCCCCCCCCCCCCCCACCCCCCCCCCCCCCCACCCCCCCCCCCCCCCACCCCCCCCCCCCCCCACCCCCCCCCCCCCCCACCCCCCCCCCCCCCCACCCCCCCCCCCCCCCACCCCCCCCCCCCCCCACCCCCCCCCCCCCCCACCCCCCCCCCCCCCCACCCCCCCCCCCCCCCACCCCCCCCCCCCCCCACCCCCCCCCCCCCCCACCCCCCCCCCCCCCCACCCCCCCCCCCCCCCACCCCCCCCCCCCCCCACCCCCCCCCCCCCCCACCCCCCCCCCCCCCCACCCCCCCCCCCCCCCACCCCCCCCCCCCCCCACCCCCCCCCCCCCCCACCCCCCCCCCCCCCCACCCCCCCCCCCCCCCACCCCCCCCCCCCCCCACCCCCCCCCCCCCCCACCCCCCCCCCCCCCCACCCCCCCCCCCCCCCACCCCCCCCCCCCCCCACCCCCCCCCCCCCCCACCCCCCCCCCCCCCCACCCCCCCCCCCCCCCACCCCCCCCCCCCCCCACCCCCCCCCCCCCCCACCCCCCCCCCCCCCCACCCCCCCCCCCCCCCACCCCCCCCCCCCCCCACCCCCCCCCCCCCCCACCCCCCCCCCCCCCCACCCCCCCCCCCCCCCACCCCCCCCCCCCCCCACCCCCCCCCCCCCCCACCCCCCCCCCCCCCCACCCCCCCCCCCCCCCACCCCCCCCCCCCCCCACCCCCCCCCCCCCCCACCCCCCCCCCCCCCCACCCCCCCCCCCCCCCACCCCCCCCCCCCCCCACCCCCCCCCCCCCCCACCCCCCCCCCCCCCCACCCCCCCCCCCCCCCACCCCCCCCCCCCCCCACCCCCCCCCCCCCCCACCCCCCCCCCCCCCCACCCCCCCCCCCCCCCACCCCCCCCCCCCCCCACCCCCCCCCCCCCCCACCCCCCCCCCCCCCCACCCCCCCCCCCCCCCACCCCCCCCCCCCCCCACCCCCCCCCCCCCCCACCCCCCCCCCCCCCCACCCCCCCCCCCCCCCACCCCCCCCCCCCCCCACCCCCCCCCCCCCCCACCCCCCCCCCCCCCCACCCCCCCCCCCCCCCACCCCCCCCCCCCCCCACCCCCCCCCCCCCCCACCCCCCCCCCCCCCCACCCCCCCCCCCCCCCACCCCCCCCCCCCCCCACCCCCCCCCCCCCCCACCCCCCCCCCCCCCCACCCCCCCCCCCCCCCACCCCCCCCCCCCCCCACCCCCCCCCCCCCCCACCCCCCCCCCCCCCCACCCCCCCCCCCCCCCACCCCCCCCCCCCCCCACCCCCCCCCCCCCCCACCCCCCCCCCCCCCCACCCCCCCCCCCCCCCACCCCCCCCCCCCCCCACCCCCCCCCCCCCCCACCCCCCCCCCCCCCCACCCCCCCCCCCCCCCACCCCCCCCCCCCCCCACCCCCCCCCCCCCCCACCCCCCCCCCCCCCCACCCCCCCCCCCCCCCACCCCCCCCCCCCCCCACCCCCCCCCCCCCCCACCCCCCCCCCCCCCCACCCCCCCCCCCCCCCACCCCCCCCCCCCCCCACCCCCCCCCCCCCCCACCCCCCCCCCCCCCCACCCCCCCCCCCCCCCACCCCCCCCCCCCCCCACCCCCCCCCCCCCCCACCCCCCCCCCCCCCCACCCCCCCCCCCCCCCACCCCCCCCCCCCCCCACCCCCCCCCCCCCCCACCCCCCCCCCCCCCCACCCCCCCCCCCCCCCACCCCCCCCCCCCCCCACCCCCCCCCCCCCCCACCCCCCCCCCCCCCCACCCCCCCCCCCCCCCACCCCCCCCCCCCCCCACCCCCCCCCCCCCCCACCCCCCCCACTTTCTTTCTTTCTTTCTTTCTTTCTTTCTTTCTTTCTTTCTTTCTTCAATCTTCAATCTAGACTTCAATCTTATCCCCCCTCAGCCCTCTCCTCTCCAAACTAAAGAGTCCCAAACGCTGCAGCCTCTCCTCATAAGGAAGGTGCTCCTAAGGAAGGAGTTTGTCAGCTGTTTTGGGACTCTTTATGGTTTAGCAGAGTGAGTTAGAAATCCAAATTCTTCCTCCTCCTCTTCCTCCCCTTCCATTTTAATGCGTATAAACGTATCGGGAGGATTCTTTTTGTGGGTGGGCCGGAAAACAATTGGACAACAGGGTTTTTTTCCCAGTGTTTTCATAGTACAAAGGTCACAAGTTTAAATGTTCAATGCCTTTCACAGCTCACGTGCATTTCTTTTTTCCTAGAGACATAAAGCATCAAATGTGTTTACAGACAAATTTCACCCTTGAAGCTGCATCTACCAAAGGACACACAGAACGAGGCATGAAATTCTCCGGAAGGTTCCAAGCTTACACAAACCCAAAGGGCCTCTCTTTTCAGCCTCATTCTTATTCTCTTGCAAAGGGAGAGGTTTTCTTCGTAAGCCTGGAATCGCTCGTTCTGCCAAAGCTCTGATTTTAATTTTCAGGATTTCTCACACGCGGTACCACAAGGTGCGGATTAAGGCAGAGAAAGGAAGAGAGAGGAAGAGGGAAACAGAACACGGTTCCTTGGTTAAGAATTCCTCTCTGCAGAAAACACAGAGAGAGATTTGCCGTGAGCTTGTTTCTGAAAAATCCTTTCACCAAGAGCTGTTACGAAGGGGCAAGAGATGGCAGTGTTGACACAATTATGGAAGAGAGCTGCCAACGGGTTGCCTCTCGCAAGGATACCGAAGAGATAAGGAGGGTTTTTTTTCACTTTCTCTGTGTACGTTTATACTTCCCTGGCTTCACACGGCACCACCCAGCAGAAGTTCAGACTCCATTCAAATGAATGGGAGAGTTGCACAAAAGCATTGCGGCGCTCCTGCTAAGCTGCTCTTTGTTTGGTCGACGCAGGCACGGAACCGGTTGCTGCGGAGCCCCATCCTGGGAAAAACATCAGACTCCCGCATCTGGATTGCTAGCTGTCATTGCTGGTACCTCACCAATATTTATTTATTTTATTTATTATTTAAACTTTTATACCGCCCCGTCCCCGAGGGGCTCTGGGCGGTGTACAACATTAAAAACACAGGTAAAATAGTTAAAACAATGAAGGCAGCAATAATAATAGGAGGCGTCCAGCAAACTCCATTTTGTTTCATAAAAACCTCCCCCCCCAGGGGGGAGGGACGGCGAGTCCCATTAGCTGGAGAAGGCCCAGATGTCATGAGGGCATCACCAGGCATTAGACATACTGATAACATTTCCGAGCCCAATTAAGACCTGACAAATAGAAGTCAGGAACAGATTAAAGCATAGGTGTCAAACTCGCGGCCCTCCAGATGTTATGGACTACAGTTCCCATCATCCCCTGCCAGTATGATTCTAGCAGGGGATGATGGGAACTGTAGTCCATAACATCTGGAGGGCCATGAGTTTGGACTTGATGGACTTGATGGCCCTTGGGGGTCTCTTCCAACGGTATGATTCTATGATTCTTCTAGTGCAGTGATGGCGAATCTTTTTGAGACTGAGTGCCCAAACTGCAACCCAAAACCCTGTGGATTAAAGACTAACATTGATTCCAGCATGAGCTTTCATGAGCCAGAAGTGACTTATTCAGTTATCATGGCTAGGAACAAACCTGGTTTACTCATTACAGAAATTAGAGAAGGGGAGAGGGAAAGAAGCCTTCTGGATTTTGTTGCCCCTCCACTATTTTGAGCAACTGTGGAAGAGCACTAGAACAGTGGTGCAGAGCCTATGGCACGGGTGCCAGAGGTGGCACTCAGAGCCCTCTCTGTGGGCACGCGCAAACAGAGTAACCCCTCCTCACACACACACATCTAGGCTGGCCGCTGGGCTCAATTATTAGCATTAAACCTAAGACCTAGTTTTGGGGAAGCAGTGTACGTAACCCTGCTAAACCCCACTGATTTTCATGAGAAGGACTGAAGCACGATTCTTTACCTAGGAGTAACCTCGGTTGCTGGCAATGGGGCTTGCTTCTGAGTAAACCCTCCTAGGGTCATGAGTCACCCGTTCGAAGTGTTGCGCAGTGCTTCAAAGCATAGCCACTGACTATGGTGCTTCAAAGCATAGCCACCAAGCTTACTCCCAAGTAATGCATGCCTCGGAGCCAACCGTTTTTTCTAAAATAAAACCTCAGTATTCAAGTTAAATTGCCGTGTTGGCACTTTGCAATAGATAAGTGGGTTTGGGGTTGCAGTTTGGGCACTCGGTCTCGAAAAGGTTCGCCATCACTGCACTAGAAGAATCATAGAATCATACCGTTGGAAGAGACACCCAAGGGCCATCAGGTCCAACCCCCTGCCATGCAGGAACACACAATCAAAACACTCCCGACAGATGGCCATCCAGCCTCTGTTTAAAAACCTCCAGTCTCCATCACCCTCCAAAGCAGCGTTTTCCACAGTGTCAGGAGGATTGCATCTGTGGTGTTTTCCCCACAGCCAAAATAACCCTGGGGGAAAACTGGGATCATACATTCTGGGATGTTTCTATCTTGGTTTCTCCCTCTGTACAGCAGTCGGACAGTGCATTTAGGCTGGGAGAAGGAAGTCCAGGTGGTTACGCACGGCCCCCCCGGTATAGTTTCATTTTCCTACCTGACATTGCCACGCATGCGCAAACTGTGCCATTTTCCCAATGTTCTGATTGGCTCCAGGCAGCGAGGCGAGAAAAATAAACAGCCCGTCTCCCACGGTGTTTGCACGGGAGTGGATTGGTGCGGTATAAAAAAAAGAACCGCCAATTGTATTGTTTTTTTGAAAGGCGCAGGATATGGGAAATCTCATGGGGCAGACCTGAGTTAGACTCGGAAGCCATGCAGAAGTCATGGCTAAACTGTGATATTTCACCTTTTTATCCCAGGCAATATCCCATGGGGAAAATGCCTATGTTATTGAGATGCATTCCTAACTCAATGTATCTGCTTAAAGCTACAAATCAATGCTGCTAAAAGATATATGTAAACAGCTTGCTATATTTTACCACTGCTTTCCTTGATCTTTCCTTTATGGCTTCACATGCTTTGTAGATAACTTAGGAGCAGCAGTGGCGTAGTGACTAAGAGCAGTGGCTAAGAGCAGGTGCATTCTGATCTGGAGGAACTGGGTTTGATTCCCAGCTCTGCTGCTTGAGTTGTGGAGGCTTATCTGGGGAATTCGGATTAGCCTGTACACTCCCACACACGCCAGCTGGGCGACCTTGGGCTAGTCACAGCTTCTCGGAGCTCTCTCAGCCCCACCCACCTTACAGGGTGTTTGTCGTGAGGGGGAAAGGGCAAGGAGATTGTAAGCCCCTTTGAGTCTCCTACAGGAGAGAAAGGGGGGATATAAATTCAAACTCTTCTTCTTCCCTGACACATTAGTCCCATGAGAAACAAAGTTGCATCCGTTATCTCGTGGGGGAAGGAAGCCAGGTGGATTTCTCTCACTATCTACCACCGACCTTGTGGAGCCTAAGCTCCGGGGACTGTTTTTCCCAACTTCTTGGGAAAGCAGGATGGGGGACTTGCAATGGGATAAAGGGGATGGCAAAGCTCAGGTTTATCAGAACTGACTTTGCCAAGCTTTGGCACTTTGATGCCTCATCAATAAGAAGAGCTTGGATTTATACCCTACTTTTCTCAACCCTAAAGAGTTTCAAAGCATCTTATATTCCCTTCCCATCCTTACAATAGACATCTTGTGGGGCTGAGAGAGCTCTGAAGAATTGTGTCTAGCCCAAGATCACTCAATGGGCTTCCTGTGTAGGAGTAGGGAAACAAATCCAATTCACCAGATAAGATTCTGCTGCTTATGTGGAGGAGTGGGGAATCAAACCAAATTCTCCAGATTAGAGTCCACTGCTGTTAACCGCTACACTATGCTGGCTTTAGGTAGCTGGCTCAATTTTGATTTAGTCTTCCATCCTTTCAAGGTGAGAAAAATGAGTACCCACCTTGCTGGGGGTGACGACTGAGGAAGTCTGTGGCAAACCACCCTGTAACTATAGTCTGCCCAGGAAACATAAGGATTTGACTTCATGGGTCAGTAATGATCACTTGCTTGCCCAGGGGACTATCTTTACCTTTATTTAATTTATGTAATGATATTTATGTAAAAAATGCAACCTTTTGGGATTGTTGCTTAAGGTGCCTTAAAACTAAAGCAACATGGCGGGAAAAACATTACAATGCAGCCCCTAAAACACAAAATGATGCTCGTAAAACATACTACTAAAAGAACATTAGAATTATGCACACTGACTATTGGATGAGGGCTTTAGCATGTGCGTGTGTGCTGAATTTATCTTTTCAGTGGAGCAGCAGTGGCGTAGTGGTTAAGAGCAGGTGCATTCTAATCTGGAGGAACCAGGTTTGATTCCCTGCTCTGCTGCCTGAGCCGTGGAGGCTTATCTGGGGAATTCAGATTAGCCTGTACACTCCCACACATGCCAGCAAGGTGACCTTGGGCTGGTCACAGCTTTTCAGAGCTCTCTCAGCCCCACCCACCTCACAGGGTGTTTGTTGTGAAAGGGGAAGGGCAAGGAGATTGTAAGCCCCTTTGAGTCTCCTACAGGCGAGAAAGGGGGGATATAAATGCAAACTCTTCTTCTTTCTAACATCTTGACTTTTTCACCACCATCCTTGAATTCCATATGCCCTCCATGATATTTAAACTGAGGGTCTACTGCACAGGTGTCAAACTCACATCCCTCCAGATGTTCATGAACTACAATTCCCATCATCCCTTGCCAGTATAGCCAATGTTGGGAAGGTGTGATGGGAATTGTAGTTCATGAACATCTGGAGGGCCGCGAGTTTGACACCCCTGGTCTACTGGGAGATCCATGATTGTATTTTTCCAGTATATCCTAATCAGAATCCTAAACACAGTTACTCCCAGGGAGACCTTCTGCCCTCACACCAACTCTGCCCACCAGCACACATTTGGGAAATGCTGGGAAAAATTGGGGAATGATTGGGTTTGCACAGACACCATGACATCACTTCCGGTGCAATTCAGAAGTGACAACTTTGTGTCAGGCAATGCTCCGGCAGTCACCCCAAACTCTATAACGAAACCACAGAGTTTTGGGCAAATGCTAACACGTTACCTCTACACAATGACATCACTTCCAAGTGGTGTCAGACATGACATCACCACATTGCTGGCCAATGGGTTGTTGAACAACAAACCGGAGCCCGAATGGCTGTTGTTCTCTTTTAAAATGCTGGAGAGATCGTTGAGCGGATCTCGCAAAAAACTCGTCTAGTTAGACCTGAAGGTTGGGGACCAAGATGCCTGTCCAAATGTCACAACGGATTTGTCGGGGTGTCAAGAGAACAGCAGCCAAAGAGAGAAAAACAAATAACAGAGAGAGGAGAAGGCCTTTTTAAAGAAAAAAATGTGATAAATTACTCATTACTAAATGGAATTGTTTCAATCAGTAGGTTTTCATTTTTTTAAAAAAAATCCTCCGGAAAACAAAACCTAAAAAAAAATATTTAAAAAATGAACTTGCTTCGTGCTCTATTCAAGCCTGTGCAAAAAGATCAAAGAGATTTATGACCTGTGTCTCTTGAGTTTGATGCTAGAAAAGAACATGTTCTCATTAATAGTCATTTTCTCGTCAAAATAGGGCTTTTATGCAGACAATGTGCCAAGCGTTCGTAAAGCCGATTGTTGACAAAATTTCAATAAGTCCTGGAGCAGCCGAAGGCACTCAGGGAACGGAAGGGAAAAAAGCTGCTGAAATCCACTGCTTGGCAGGGGAAGCAGAGAAGGTCCAAATTTGGCCGACGGAAGTAGCATCGGCCGGTCCAAGCACGTCCACTGAATTGCGACTGTGGCCATTTTCGCATGAATCGCTTAAAACAGTGATGGCGAACCTTTTCGAGACCGAGTGCCCAAATTGCAACCCAAAACCCATTTATTTATCGCAAAGTTCCAACACGGCAATTTAACCTGAATACTGAGGTTCTAGTTTAGGAAAAAATGGTTGGCTCTGAGACATGCGTTACTCGGGAGTAAGCTTGGTGGTAGTCAGTGGCTTTGCTTTGAAGCAACTGTGCAACTCTTCCAATAGGTGAATCATGACCCTAGGTGGGTTTACGCAGAAGCAAGCCCCATTGCCAGCAACTGAGCTTACTCCCTGGTAAAGAATTGCGCTTTTGTTCTTCGCATGAAAATCGGTGGGGTTTAAAGTGCTTCCCCAAAACTAGGTCTTAGGTTTAATGCTAATAATTGAGCCCAGCGGCCCAGGATGTGTGGGGGGTGGGCGATGTGTGGGGGGTGGGCGACTCTGTTTGCGCGTGCCCACAGGGAGGGCTCTGAGTGCCACCTCTGTTCGCCACCACTGACTTAAAACCTTTTCAGGGATTTATGCAGGAAGGGCCGTGGACACAAGTCAGCAGATATGTTCGGACCAACAAACGCCACTTCCATTTCTAAAACATTTCTAAAATGCTTTCAGTTCTCCCCAGCGGTGGGATTCAAATAGTTTAACGACCGGTTCCGGTGGTGGGATTCAAATAGTTTAACCACCGGTTGTTTACAAGCACCGTTTTAACAACCAGTTCTGCCGAAGGGGCGCGAACCTGCTGAATCCCACCACTGGTTCTCCCCTTTACAACGATGTATGTCTGCACTCGCCTCCTCAACATGATTCATGGCCGCCATTTCATGGCCCCCCTTTTAAATGTCTGTGATGAATCGATGCTTCAGAGAGCAGCAGTGGCGTAGGAGGTTAAGAGCAGCAGTGGCGTAGGAGGTTAAGAGCTCATGTATCTAATCTGGAGGAACCGGGTTTGATTCCCAGCTCTGCTGCCTGAGCTGTTGAGGCTTATCTGGGGAATTCGGATTAGCCTGTACACTCCCACACATGCCAGCTGGGTGACCTTGGGCTAGTCACAGCTTCTCGGAGCTCTCTCAGCCCCACCCACCTCACAGGGTGTTTGTTGTGAGGGGGGAAGGGCAAGGAGATTGTAAGCCCCTTTGAGTCTCCTTACAGAAGAGAAAGGAGGGATATAAATCCAAACTCTTCTTCTTCTTCATGATGCAAATCTCTACTCCTCCTATATTTGATATTTTGAAGATTGCCCCCCCCCCACAATAAAATTAAAAAGAAATGTTGGAAGTGAACAGATGAAGGAGAACCGAAAATGGTGCTGAGGAGGAGGTTCGGGGAAGCGGAGGAGCGTGGGAAGCAGTCAATACATTGCACAGCGACTGAAGATGTTTTCAAAATATTTCTACCAGAGAATCGTTTTCAAGAGGGATTCGTTTAAACCATTTTGAGTCTGCAAATAAAACATTTGGGGGTAAAAGAACAATGCGGAATCCTATGGAGGAAACATTTTATTTCCTGCCTCAGCCCCAGCTTCTGAGCCCAAGACCAACCCAGCTGCATGTGAAACAGGGATGCTCCGCCTAGCCTTGCTTAACCTGATTGGCAGAAGCTCAATAAGCAGGGTCTCCGAGCTGAGTCTGGCACCTGGTGGGAGGGCTGATGGACAGGGGCTTGTACAGTGAGGTCAGTAGCTCTAGGAATCACCGGAAATTCTATGGTAAAACTATGGCAAAACCACAGAGTTTCTGGCAATTTCTAGAGCTACCCTATGCAACTTTGGGGTTATAGCCAGAAGTGACATACCGTGTTTCCCCGAAAATAAGACAGTGTCTTATATTAATTTTTGCTCCCAAAGATGCACTATGTCTTATTTTCAGGGGATGTCTTATTTTTCTGTGTTCTGTTTGCCGGACATGCTTCCAAACAAAAACTTTGCTACCTCTTACTTTCAGGGGATGCCTTATATTTCGCACTTCAGCAAAACCTGTACTACGTCTGATTTTCAGGGGATGTCTTATATTTGGGGAAACAGGGTAGCAATGATGGTGATGTCACTGTTTCTCATTTTATTTTTCTCTCCTCTCTCTTTTGAGTGGGGTCTTGTTGGCAGGAATCCTTTCATCGTAGCAAGAGCCCTGGCAAACCTATTGTAAAGTCCACAGGTGAAAAAAAAAAGTCTCTCCTAACACCTGCTACCTGAGCCCTGGTCTAGATGTAGTGGTTAAGACAGGGGTGGATGGGAAAGGCCCCTACCCCATAACCACCATACCCCCCCTAACTGAGGGAGGAAGAGCCGCCTGGAGTAAATGAAACTCCTCCATTGGATCCAAGTCCCCACTGCTGGTGGGGGGGGGGAGTTGGACTGAGGGGCATGTCGTGATTCACCCGTTGGAAGAGTTGCACAGCTGCTTCAAAGCAAAGCCACCAAATACCACCAAGCTTACTCCCAAGTAACGCACGCCTCGCAGCCAACCGTTTTTTCTAAACTAAAACCTCAGTATTCAGGTTAAATTGCCACGTTGGCACTTCGCGATAAATAAGAGGGTTTTGGGTTGCAATTTGGGCACTCGGACCCGGTCTCGAAAAGGTTCGCCATCACTGGTCTAGAATTCGAAAGACTCAGGTTCGAGTTCCCCCTCTGTCACGGAAGTTTCATCTGGCTTGGTTCCATTTTTCTACAGCATTAGATCATTTGCCCTTCCCTCGACGACTTGACATAGGGTTTTGCAGCCTCTCCAAGTGCTGTTTACTCCTGTCGGTTGTGCCACGGTGAAATTAGCGAGCGCTAAAATGAGAAAGTTTTCCGACGCTGGAGAGAGGATTGATTTATTATGATGCACCCGTTGGATCTGTAACAACTGCAAATTGGGAGCCAGCCTTCAGGCTGAGCCCCTTATTACCCTTCAAGCTACTGTCAGCTACATAGCAACACTGGGGCTGAGGGCGAGCTGGAGGCCTGCTTAAATTGTAGCATAACCAGACCGACCCACGGTGGGTTGGGGGAACCCTGCTTTTAAGGCAGCGGTCTCTCTACTCATCCTGCCAACTCTTGGGGTGCCTAGCAGTGCAATGCCGAAATGGGGAGTCCATTCTCTGAATCGGCCAGTGTACCCACAAGAATACAGAAAAACCTGTCTGGGCTTACATTCGCCCATATCTGCCATGCAAAGTGTAAGAATGGGATGACCCAGAAAGGGGTGGAGCCTGAAAAGACCTATGTAAGAATGGGATGACCCAGAAAGGGGTGGAGCCTGAAAAGACTTATGTAAGAATGGGGTGACCCAGAAAGGGGTGGAGCCTGAAAAGACTTATGTAAGAATGGGGTGACCCAGAAAGGGGTGGAGCCTGAAAAGACCTATGTAAGAATGGGATGACCCAGAAAGGGATGGAGCCTGAAAAGACTTATGTAAGAATGGGATGACCCAGAAAGGGGTGGAGCCTGAAAAGACCTATGTAAGAATGGGATGACCCAGAAAGGGGTGGAGCCTGAAAAGAAGCAGAAGGCTGCAGAACTCATGAGGTTGGAAGAAGCAAGGCTACCAGGCTGGGACCTTGATTGATTTTTATAAGCCCTGAACACCTTGTTTAAGGTAACTGCAATGTTGTGGGGAACTATTGGGAAGGGAGTTGTTTATTTTTTGCTATATTGTAAATGTTAGAATTTATTGTTTCAGGGTTTTCATGTATGTAAATGGTGAGAGTTTTTCTGGGGACCTTCATCATCAATCCAGTTCACCAACCAAGCCTCTGGAGTCTTCATGAGCCAACCACCAGCAGGAAGAATGGACTTGGCATTATCAGACTGTAATTAGAAGGACTTGGAATGAAACTTGAACAGGACCTTGGAGTATTAAGTTAAATGTTAATGTTTGATAATTCTCATATGTTAAAGTAAACCTTTTGGTTTAAACATTTAGTTGTTGCAAACTCCTTCCAAGTTCTGCCCCACAGAACCCACAAGCTGAGGTTAGAAAAGCACCTAGCGCACACCCGTCTTGAATGGATTAAGATAGCACAATGACCCTACCCTGGAGAGTCTCCCCATCTCCAGCCTTGAACTATACACCCCTTCAGAGACAAAGGACACGTTAATGTGTTTGCCCCAAGTGTTCCTCGCAAACGTATTAACCCAATACTTCTTCCTCTATCCTCTCACTAATGGCCATGTCATCTGCATTGTCGCTCTAGAAACAGTTGATATTTAAGCAGGGGGCTGGATCCTGAAGAATGGCAGTGCCGGCATGAATGATTTAAGAAGGGGTCCCCCCTAAATCTTTCAAAAAATTCAAATGAGGCTTACCACAGGGAAACAGCAGGTATATGGAGACTAGTGGAGCGTAAGCTGATGTACAGTTTATCCTTTGAGAGGGCAGAGGGTTTGGACTTGATCCATTGATTCCTTGCTAATCTATGCTGCTATGACTCTCTTTAAGAAGATTTATAGGTACTGGGCCGTTGAAAGAATTATAAAGGCACACAATCAACCCCCCACCCCTACCCCTAAATCATCCAGTCCATGCAGAGTTCATATACCTACATTTGGCTATCGGCCGCCACCGCGTTGACATTTATTTAGCTTGCCAGGGACTCGTGCCCTCTCAGTCAAAGCTAATTAACACTTAATTGACTTCACAAGGGTTTGGCACCGCATTTCTACTTCATGGACAGTGTAGCGCTGCGTTCGAGTCTTGGCAGGTGTCAAGGGAAAGGAGCCCGGGAGAGGGCGGTGGGAGAAAAAAATAAGATCATGGAAGCGTCCGTCTTCCGCTCTGTCACCACAAGCGCCGAAGGAAGCCCAACGAACGAAACGAGGCACCCCCAACGACTGTCACTGCCGATACATTTTATTTAGCTAAAAGTACAGTTTACAGCTTGACGGATCTGTTGATAAACACTAATGTTTCCCCGTTGACAATTTCCCCATGTTAATTTCCTCTTCCTTTGGCAGGCCTGCCTGAGCAGGCCCTATAAATAGTAGCCACGCTGCCATCCTTTTAAAGTTATTAATGAGCCGTCATGTTGAAAAGGTTGCGTTTTGGGGACAGGGTGTGTTTGACGGGCGGTTTCTGACATTGATAGGTTAGTGTTTGAAACCAGGTTGTGATTAGATCAAGTCGGGAGGAAGAAAAGAAAAAAGAACGAGGGGGCGGGGAGAAGAACCAAGACTCTGAGCCTGAGCTAAGCATATCTGCTAGTTGCTCTTTCTGGTCCAAGACAGATACTTGATGTTAGTGTAACCTCTATCTGTGGGTTCTGTGGGGCAGAACTTGGAATGAGTTTGGAACAACAATTTTTTAAAAAAACAAAATGGTTTACTATCTTAACATATAACATCAAACATCAACATTTAACATCACACTTCAAGGTCCTGTTCAGGTTGCATTTTCTAGTCCTTATATTTACAGTCTACTGATACTGCCAAGTCCAATTCTTCTTTGCAAGTGGGTTGGCTCCTGAAGACTCCAAGGGCTTGGTGAACAGGATTCAACATGATGAAGGTTTCCAGGAGAACTCTCACCCATTACAAACATAAAAAACCCTGAAATAATAAATTCCAACATTTACAAGATAGCAAAAATAAACAACTACCTTCCCACTAGTTCCCAACAACATTGCAGTTACCTTAACAAGGTGTTAAGGGCTTAGACAAACCAAGGTCTGAGTCTGGTAGCCTTGTCTCCTCCAAACTACATGAGATCTGCAGCCTCCTGCTGCTTTGAGTCTCCATCCCTTTCCGGGTCAACCCATTCTGAGCATGGGGGTTACATTAGCAGGTTCTAAAAATGTTTGCCAGATTAAGGAATGAATTCATCCTTTTCTGCCCAAGACAACAGTGGCTTGCTGCTGTCTCTGGAATAGACACCGTGATTATCCTAGGGGTTGTTCAAAACATTTTCACATGAGAGAAGTTCTAGGATCTCCCCTGCAACAATCTAGGCCTCTTTTCATCTTTTACCTCTAGGCATGCCATTTGCCCATCCCCAGTGAGTATCCTTCCTGTCCTTTGTCCCAATTCCTGGTCTTGAGAAATTGAGAATAACCCTTTTCACTGCCATACTAAAAAGGTAAAGGCAATAGCGGAGCTACAAGGAGCCGGGGGGAGGGGGGGGCGTTGCACCAGGCGCGCACCTCGGGGGATGGAAAATCGACCCGTCTTCCTTCCCCATGGTGCCCCGCCCCCTGCACCCCCTATGCCCCCCACCCCTTTGTGCCCTTCAACTTATCTTAGTTCAGCCAAAAGCATCCCGAAAAGGGCCCTGGTGGGAACTACACTATCCAGGAGACCTTGTGAACCCCAAGGTCTCCTGGGTAGTGTAGTACCCACCAACGCTTTTTTCAGCCTGAACTAAGTTTGGCCCATCATCAGTTGTCTACACTTTACTCCAAGCAAGCTGGGCACTCATTTTATTGGCCTTGGAAGGATGGAAAGCTGAGTCACGCTTGAGGTGACTTCCTGAACCAGACTTTCATTGGGATCGAACACCCATTGTGAGCAGAGCTTTGACTGCAGTACCATTCAGCACTATGGGGCTCCCTTGTCAAGATGTGTTCCTTCCTGCCATCCAAGGGGTAGACTTGGGTGCGAGGACTCGCATCTGGCTCTGAAGAGGGGGCAGCTGCCTTCACCTTCTGATACGTTAATGGATCTTTTCCTTTACTTTCATTTTCCTTTGATGCTAGTAACTTTAGATAACGTGGGCCCTTTGCTGCATGCTGCTCTCAGCGCGTGGCATCTCTGGCGCGTGCCCGGGCGTCCCCATGACTCTGTGCTCTGCACGGGGCCTCACCGGGTAAGGCATCATTTTCCGGAGGAGATTTACCAGGATTGTCGTGGCTGTCTGAGGGTGCGGGCGCGAAAGTGGCAGCCTCTCAGGGCGGCTGCACTTGCTCACTGCTCCCCCCCCCTGTAGTGTGGGGAGGCTCAGGACCCCGTGACTACTCTTGAGGAGAGTAGTGCGGGTCTTAAGGTAAGTGGGGAAAGGGCCTAGGAGCAATCCTGGCACCTTTCCAGCAGGAGGGGGTGGCAGGTGGCTGAGAACTATCGCTGCTCTGGCCTTGAGGTGCTCAACTCCCAAACATCTTTCTTTCTGTTGTGTTATTCTCACATTCCACAGGAAACTGGGAGGGTGGATTTATGGTGGGAACTCTGGGGGAATAAAGGCAACTGTATTTTCGTAATCTCGCAGCAGTGGCTTTCTAAAAGCCAGGTACTTGCTGTGATCAAGAAAGACTTCTGATCCAGCATCCAGAGTCCACTTATTGACTTCAGTCTCAAGACCTGACATCCCTCTACCACCTTGGTTATCCAAAATGAAGCCATCCTTGAATGTGGATGAAGCAGAAGGGAAGAGAAGAAGGTTCATTCATGTCAGGCCCAGACCCCTCAAGGGGGTGCGATATCCCTTTGAGCCTATCTGAGACTTAGGATATTTCACCCAAACCTGAACATTACCTTGCAATTTGAAATAGGACTGGAAAAAAATAATAAGGCCACCCAAATCCAACTCACACACACTGGACTGAAACATTTGCTAGCCTTCCTGGACCAGTGCAAGATCTAAGAACATAAGAACTAGCCTGCTGGATCAGACCAGAGTCCATCTAGTCCAGCACTCAGCTACTCGCAGTGGCCCACCAGGTGCCTTTGGGAGTTCACATGCAGGAAGTGAAAGCAATGGCCTTCTGCTGCTGCTGCTCCTGAGCACCTGGTCTGCTAAGGCATTTGCAACCTCAGATCAAGGAGGATCAAGATTGGTAGCCATAAGAACATAAGAACTAGCCTGCTGGATCAGACCAGAGTCCATCTAGTCCAGCACTCTGCTACTCGCAGTGACCCACCAGGTGCCTTTGGGAGCTCACATGCAGGATGTGAAAGCAATGGCCCTCTGCTGCTGCTGCTCCTGAGCACCTGGTCTGCTAAAGCATTTGCAGCCTCAGATCAAGGAGGATCAAGATTGATAGCCATAAGAACATAAGAACTAGCTTGCTGGATCAGACCGGAGTTCATCTAGTCCAGCACTCTGCTACTCGCAGTGGCCCACCAGGTGCCTTTGGGGAGCTCACGTGCAGGAGGTGAAAGCTATGGCCTTCTGCTGCTGCTGCTCCCGAGCACCTGGTCTGCTAAGTCATTTGCAACCTCAGATCAAAGAGGATCAAGATTGGTAGCAGTAGATCGACTTCTCCTCCATAAATCTGTCAAATCTACTTCATCTACTTCAAATCCACTTCATCTACATTATGTTTCTACCAACCAATCAGCTCAGGCCTTCATCGTGTGCAGAAACAGGACATGGGGAGTTCGGTGTTCTTCACCTAGGTTTTTCCCACCTCGTGTTATATTTATCTTCACTATTACATATATGGTACTGAAATATCACTATGAGTAGAGGCAATGGAAAGAGAGTTCAATTATGGGACGATGAGCTAATTTCAATTGCTTGTTTTAGCCATTTAGCCCTTCACGGCGGCTTTATGGATGTTCTAATGCACACTTGCGAGATTTGCAGCGTAATGGAAACCTCATTCAAACACGATAAGGAGTGTCCTGCAATGGAAGGTCACTTCCATTTGTTCTCATTACAGCCGTGGAAGGGCATAAGGAACGGGGGAAAAAAATTATGTATCACTTATTTTTGGCGGTATGGGGTGAAAAGAGTTTGATCTGGAAGCAGTCTTTGAGAACTGCCGAAAGCAATACATCCTGGTTCCTGTGGCAGCTGCCGCAAGATTGAACGATATTAATTGATACTGTTTCTACAGCCATCTCACCAAAAGATGGGGCAAATGTGCCATGAACTGTAGGAAACATCTCAGCATGGTGCAGCGGTGAAGAGCAGAAGACTTTTATCTGGAGAACTGGATTTGTTTCCTCGCTCCTTCACATTAAGCCTGACGGGTGACTTTGGGCCAGTCACGGTTCTCTCAGAACTCTCTCAGCCCCACCTACCTCACAATGTGTCTGCTATGGAGAGTAAAAGGGAAGACATTTGTATGCTGCTTTGAGATTCCTTACAGGAGAGTAAGGCAAAGTATAAATCCAAACTCCTCCTCTTCCTCCTCTTCTCCTTCTCCTTCTCCTTCTTCTTCTCCTTCTCCTTCTTCTCCTTCTCCTTCTCCTTCTCCTCCTTCTCCTTCTCCTCCTCCTCCTCCTCCTTCTCCTCCTCCTCCTCCTCCTCCTCCTCCTCCTCCTCCTCCTCCTCCTCCTCCTCCTCCTCCTCCTCTTCTTCTTCTTCTTCTTCTTCTTCTTCTTCTTCTTCTCTTCTTCTTCTTCTTCTTCTTCTTCTTCTTCTTCTTCTTCTTCTTCTTCTTCTCTTCTTCTTCTTCTTCTTCTTCTCTTCTTCTTCTTCTTCTTCTTCTTCTTCTTCTAAGCTGCCCTTGCATACCCCAACTACAAGGAGGGCAGCCAAAATGGGAAAAGGTCTGGAATCCATGTCCTACAAGGAGAGACTTAGGAAGCTGGGGACGTTTAGTTCAGTGTAGAGAAAGTTAAGAGGTGACATGATAGCCATATTTAGATGCTTCAGGGGCTGTCTTCTGGATTAGGCAAGTTCCATGTGTTCTTCTCGATCTTGGCTCTGGAACTTTCTCATCAGGAAGACGTGCTCATTCCCTTGTCTTCCTATCTTCCACGATCAACATGAAGACATTTTTTGTTTGTTTGTTTCATCTGGTATTCCTTCAGTGATCTTTTCTTCCTGTCCTATGTTTCAGTGGATATTCTTATGTATATTTTATTGTCTATTGGATTTGTTCAAGTGTTTTAATCATGTATTCTTGATTTTGGTCTTAATGATTTTAAAGATGTGTTTGCATGACGGCAGAGAAAACCGGGATGTACATTTTACAAGGAAGTGAACACACAAACACTCGGATGGTTGTTGTGGTTTTCTGGGCTGTATGGCTGTGGTCTGGTAGCTTTTCCTCCTACCTATGCATGGTATCTTAAGAACATAAGAACATAAGAACAAGCCAGCTGGATCAGACCAGAGTCCATCTAGTCCAGCTCTCTGCTACTCGCAGTGGCCCACCAGGTGCCTTTGAGAGCTCACATGCAGGATGCGAAAGCAATGGCCTTCTGCTGCTGCTGCTGCTCCCGAGCACCTGGTCTGCTAAGGCATTTGCAATCTCAGATCAAAGAGGATCAAGATTGGTAGCCAAAGATCGACTTCTCCTCCATAAATCTATCCAAGCCCCTTTTAAAGCTATCTAGGTTAGTGGCCATCACCACCTCCTGTGGCAGCATATCCCAAACACCAATCACACGTTGCGTGAAGAAGTGTTTCCTTTTATTAGTCCTAATTCTTCCCCCCTTCAGAGGCATGCCACAGAGGGAAACATATCTTACCTTGCCAGGTTTCTGATGATGCCAGCCATGAATACAAGCGCTTCATACAAAAAAACCCTACCAGATTATTGGCCATACAGAAAACCCACAATAGCCAATTGATTCCAGCCATGAAAGCCCTCAAAAATCCGAAACAGGGTTATACTCTTCTAAGACCGCTGAAGTTAACAGGCTCAACAAGCTTAGGACCACATGGCTAGAAATGTCCTTGTGCAGTCAAGGGATCAAAGCATCAGAGACAACTTTTTTGCTTTTGCAAAAGTTCTTTTACCTTTCCTCTTCCCCCCCTGCCAACTCTCAAACATACTCACTCTCGGAACAATTAGTTCAAACTCCAGTCGTAAATCTCAGCTTTGGGCCACTGTAGGAATTTAAAGCAATCTGGTTATGAGACCCCCGGGACACATTACAGAGCTGATGAACCCAGGATAGGATATCTGCCATAAAGTGGAGGCATCAAGAGCATCCCAATGTGAGCTGGTGGTTTCTCAAGATAGGGCATGCCCTTTGGTTGTACATGGGCTTTTTCGCACACACGGTTTGTTCTTGATTAAATATATGAGGTCATCACGGTTTCTGCCTTTTTTTCGCACACACTTGAGCCGTAATGTGCCTTGACCCCTAATCTGTTGCTCATTTCAGTCTTTGTCTCACATTTTTCCTGTTGCTCGATAATTGTGCAACTTTCTTGCATAAAACTAATTCCCCCCACAATCTGGTGCCTAGGTGCAAAACGCAACTCGAACAAGCGACTGCGAGGGATCACGCCCACTGAGTGATACGATTTCCTCCAACCAATCAGGATGCGGTAGAGCTTGCCAGTTGCGCGCGCACATTTCACTGTTTCATTTCTGTCTCACTCTCCTCCCACCCCTCCTCGCAGTTAGTACCATGCAGTGCGTATTGTTCTTCAAACGCCACTCGGGATATCTTCGAGATAGCGAAGTTTTCTTTGGGCCGCAGTGGTACACTGGAGATAGTGAAATCACGCTAGATCGAGCATAGCTCCATTAGCTCGTAAGAACATAAGAACATAAGAACAAGCCAGCTGGATCAGACCAAAGTCCATCTAGTCCAGCTCTCTGCTACTCGCAGTGGCCCACCAGGTGCCTTTGGGAGCTCACATGTAGGATGTGAACGCAATGGCCTTCTGCGGCTGTTGCTCCCGATCACCTGGTCTGTTAAGGCATTTGCAATCTCAGATCAAGGAGGATCAAGATTGGTAGCCATAAATCGACTTCTCCTCCATAACTAAGAAACCAAGCCCCTTTTAAAGCTATCCAGGTTAGTGGCCATCACCACCTCCTGTGGCAGCATATTCCAAACACCAATCACACGTTGCGTGAAGAAGTGTTTCCTTTTATTAGTTCTAATTCTTCCCCCCAGCATTTTCAATGGATGCCCCCTGGTTCTAGTATTGTGAGAAAGAGAGAAAAATGTCTCTCTGTCAACATTTTCTACCCCATGCATAATTTTATAGACTTCAATCATATCCCCCCTCAGCTCGTGATGATGGGGTCCAAGCATCACACAGAACATGCCCTTGGATGGCACAACAGTCAATCGGAACTCTCGTTTGTACTGCATTCCAGGGCAATGCAAAACCAAGGGGTTTCTGAAGCAACAAGAACATCCACAACAACCTGGTGATGTGTGAATGATCTCGAGCAATGAAACAGCAACAAAAAGGTCAGGATGTCGATGCAGATTGCCTTAATTCAACAACAAACCGTGTGTGCGAAAAAGCCCCATGTCAGCGAAGAGAGATTTTTCTACTGCTTTATCCTTCTTTTGGAAGCAGTTATGGCTGAAGCTGCCAACTCCAGATTAGAAAATTCCTTGAGAGTTAGGACTGAGGTCTGGGCAATTTGGGGACTGGAGAGAGCTCTGATACAGGATATGGGTAATGTGATGAACTATAGAATGCCAATATACATTATGCCCATCGGCAAACCACACTTGTTACATACAAAAACCACCGGAAGGAGAAAAGCGCTGGTGCTCTTATTCATATGCAAAGATGCAACAGAAACGTATATACAAACTACAAAGACTATAAACACAGATTGTTGTTAATGTGTATCCTATTATTATAATGCACACACCTTACTTAAAAAATTAAGACCTATATGCATTACAGTCAGAGGTGGGATCCAGCAGGTTCTCACCAGTTCCCAAGAGTGGGTTACTAATTGGGTCTGCTTTTCCGTTAGAAATTCCATTAGGTCCAAAAATCATAAAGTCCTGTTGTTTCCTATGTGGCTGGTTAGCGAAGGTAGAAAACGGGATCATTCTCCCTGTTGGGCTGTTTTTAAAACATGTTTTAGAAATATGGTAAAGTTCCTTGTTTATGGAAAGTATCCTTCTTTTGATTTCTAGAAACAAAATTAAGTATTTGAAAGTATTAAGTATTTGACAGGCAGTCAATTAGAGGAGAAGTAGTTGTTTCTGTTGGCAGTAGACGATAGGACTTGCTATAATGAGTTTAAATTACGGACAGAAAGATACCAGCTGGAAACTAGGAACTTTTTTTTACAGTGAGAGTTTTTTACAGTAACAGAGAAATTATTAATGCCCCACCCCCGGAATGCCTGGCCACGCTCCCGTCGTGCCCCGCCCAGCCCCATTGGCGCTATGCCACTGTTTAAATCCCACTACCATGGGAACCTGTTACTAAAATTTTTGGATCCTACCACTGATCACAGTCCATGAGAATTTCTAAGTATCTGACAATGTTCCAAATTAGCATCAAAGTCCATGAATTTCTCAGTATGTAACAATATCAATTATTGCGAATAGGGTTTTGGGCTGGAAGATGCCAGCCATGTCATGATATATATATAAAAAGGAAGGTTCACAAAAGGGTGATTTCCAGTCAGCGGAAGTTTCCCCAACTCAAATGCCGGAGACAGTCAGCCTAGGGGCAATAAGTAACAGTTAACCTTTAACATGATTGGTGAGTTCAACTGTGACTCTAGACCAATGAGAGGCTGTCCTTGGGGTGGGGGGAAAGTATCCAGTTGGATGTATAAGCAGTGTATTGTATATGCTAAGTTCAGATAGAGTCTGAGATAGAGTCTAAGTTGAGAGTGTTAAGTTCAGTGTGTGTTCACTGTGTTCTTGCTGAAGAGTTTTGTATAGCTTTATAGTCTTGTATAGAATAGACTTGTGTAACCTTGCAACTGCCAAAGGAAAACCTTCCTATGGAAAGAACATCTTGTGTGGAGAGTATTCTTTTCCAAGAGTGGTAGAAGGTTGCAGTGAGTGCAAGAAGACTATAGATCTTCTCATCTTACCAGAATGACTCTGCTTTAAACACTGCTGATAAGCCACAGATGCAGGCAAATCATCAGGAGAAAATACCATGAGAACACAGTCATACAGCCCGGAAACCACACAACAACCCAGCTTACAAACGTTTTCCCTTCCTCTCCCCACAACAGAAACCTTGACTCATTCCGCACATGCAGAATAATGCACTTTCAAACTGCTTTCAGTGGTCTTTGAAGCTGTGCAGAATAGCAAAATCCACTTGCAAACAGTTGTGAAAGTGGTTTGAAAACCCATTATTTTGCATGTGCGGAAGGGGCCCTTGTGAGGTAGGTGGGGCTGAGAGAATTGCGACTGGCCCAAGGTCACTCAGCACGTTTCATGTGTAGCAGTGGGGAAACAAATCCAGTTCACCAGACAAGAGTCCACCTGCCACTCATGTGGAGGAGTGGGGAATCAAACCCAGATCTCCAGATTAAAGTCCACAGCTCTTAACCATCACACCTCTCTGGTTCTTTGAAGTCATTCATTAAAGGGAAAGGTTTTACATTATTTTAAAGTTAGTTTTCCAGTGTCAGGCCATTTCCGCATGGCCATGCTGGGGGTTGGGTCGGCGTACATGATGCCGACCCAACCCCACCCCCGGGGCCATTCGCACGAATGGTCCCAGTAACGAATGGAAAGACAGCGCCGCAAAGCGCCATTGTCCAATCGACCTACCTTCTCTGCGACCATCCGGCATGTTGCCGAGGCCAGGGGTCATGCCCCCCTGCCCTGCGCGACCGCTCCGGAGTCGCTGGGCAGGGGGGCGTGCCCCAGGCCTCGGCGACGTGTCAGACGGTCACAGAGAAGGTAGGTCGATCAGGCAAAGGGGGGAGGGATGGCGCCTTCCAGCCGCTGTTTTCCCAAAACCTCACTCGGGGAGCGAGGTGGTAAAATGCCGGCTTCGCGCCGCTGGGGAGGAGCGAAGGCAGCGTGTCTGCGAAGCAGCTGCGCCCCCCATGCGAACAGCTCCCTGGGGACAGCACTTTTGCCATCCCCAGGGCACTGTATTTGGCCCATGCGGAAAGGGCCTCAGTCTCATTATTTCGCTGCTTGACCTTTTTGCTAAGATCACAAACAGTCTCATTTTAAGCTCTCAAATTTCTCCCTTGTCCTTCCATTGCCAGATTTTCTTTCTCAGGCAACACCAGAACTTGTGTGTGTGTGTGTGTGTGTGTGTGCGCGCGCGCGCACGCGCCTGCACCCGGCGTTTAATTCTCACTTTTTGATATACCTATTTTTTTTGCAAAAAGAAGATGGTCTCTGTCATTCATCTGATGACTTGAGTGAAATGAAATTTGGTTCCCAAATTTCCAGCTGTTTGAAAGGTTCGCCAGACAATGCCAGTCCCTGAAGGTGCTTCCGTTACGTGCGTGAAGATTCATTTTCTGTGCAAAACATTTCATAGAGTTCCGGTCACAGTTCGCTAGATCTTATTCCGAGCAGCATCTGTCTCACCCACTGGCTGAAACTTTCTCAAACATGTTGCATTATACATTACTATTGACTTCCAGCATCTCCAAAGTTTGAAGATCCAAGGATATGTGTATTTCCTCCTTTAGCCAGGATTTCTCATCGGGACCCGTAGCTCCTGGGCTGTCTAAACAAAGGGACAAATGTGAAAGAAATCTGGGGGAAAAAAGTCAACAACATTTTCCTATGGCTTTACTAAGCAGGGAACTAGCTCAGACTTTATGTCACGATACCTAATAAATACTCCATGGTCTCACAGAAATATGAGGTCTGAGGAAACCGGGCAATAAAGATTACTGATTTACTGATTTAATTTTTCTTATTTATTAATTTTACATATAGCCTGGCTTTCTCACTGAGACTCAAGGTGGACTGCAAGTTAGAAATAGGCAGTGGTGGGATCCAAAAATTTTAGTAACAGGTTCCCATGGTGGTGGGATTCAAACTGTGGCGTAGTGCCAATGGGGCTGGGCGAGGCACGACAGGGGCGTGGCCGGGCATTCTGGGGTGGGGCATTCCTGGGCAGGGCTGTGGCAAGGACGCAGCCGCTGTGCTGGTCCTTGGGCGGGAAACGAATGCACGCAGGCGCAGGCTGCCACGCACACCAGTGCACCTCCTGCTAGACTGCTTCAAGTTCTGCGCGCTACTGCTGAGAGGAGGGGCGTATCTAAGCCAAAAATTACTTGGCAAAATCACCAATTAGTAACCCCCTCTCAGCATATACAAATAATTAGTAACCTACTCTCGGGAACCTGTAAGAACCTGCTGGATCCCACCTCTGGAAATAGGACTATCAAACAGCACAGGGCAGCCAAAGAGAGTGTGATTACAGATTAGAAAACAGTATGCACAATAACCTGGGGCCAGGTCTACTCTAAACAATACAGGAAGTGCATTACAAGATGAAGACATTGTAGTAAAAGCATGTGAAACCCACAGTAATCATAGAATCACAGAATTGGAATGAGCCATACAGGATCACCCTAGAGTCNTG